>NC_142692.1:4650000-4960000 GCF_029641045.1 Salvia hispanica | reverse complement strand
AATTTTAAAAATATTACTTTTCAATCACCTCTCTATTTAGGAATTTGAAAATTTGTCCCTTACTATGAGAATTTTTTTTAAAATAATTTTATGTATATATTATTTTTAAATAAGTATTGATGTTTAATTTTTTAATAATTTTATGTATATATTATTTTAATAAAAAAAATACAGAGTAAATGATTTTTTATTTAATTTTTTAAAATTTGCACGAACCATTTTTTCGTTTGCCAATAATTCATGTGTTCAGTTCATATAATATCATAATTCAAATTTCACATCAAATTTTGAATATTGATATTGGACAATGAAATTTAATATATTTACACCTAATATTTTTATATTCAACGTAACTATCGATATGAGTTTCAAAGTCGTCACCAAGAGGTATAGTCGAATCTCTACCAAGAAAAGAAAATAATATTACTATATATTCATACGCATGATAACTGAATACACAAAAAGACATAGAAAGAAGAAAAAGTAGTGAATATAAGACCAAAATGAAAGGTCAGAAATCCGTTGAAGGTGGTTCGATGCAGCTAGAATTCAATTTAATGAAAATATCAAAAGAGTAATGGCCCAGATCAGCAGAGTAATATGACAGAGTGGTGCTGACCTTGGATCCACGGGCCCACTACTCTTTAGCAATTTTTAAATATTTAAGGAAATTTCAATAACTTGTACTTATTATACATTAATTGTTTTTTAAAATATTATTTTTCAATCACCTATAATTGGGAATTTGAAAATATGTCCGTTACTATGATAAAAATAATTAAATAAT
Organism: Salvia hispanica; assembly: GCF_029641045.1. Lineage (NCBI taxonomy): Eukaryota > Viridiplantae > Streptophyta > Magnoliopsida > Lamiales > Lamiaceae > Salvia > Salvia hispanica. The sequence continues at coordinate 4,959,213 of NC_142692.1, read as the reverse complement.
ATTATATACTACTCCCTCCGGCCGCAAAGAATATGAACTTTGGAATCGGCACGGGTTTTAGTAAATAAGGAGAAAAATAAGAGAGAGAAAGGATAGTGGAAATAATGTTAATAGAGAATGGAGACCACATAATTATAATGATATAAGTGTTAATGGTGATGGTATAAGTTGTAAATAAAATGATATGCAGGGGTAGTACTATATTGTTTGAATTTTTTAAAACTAGAAAATCCATACTCTCTAGGGACAGATGAAAAAGGAAATAATTCATACTCTTTGGGGAAGGAGGGTGTATTATCTTTAAATAAGTAGTATTGATGTTTAGATGATGTTATTGTTTTGATGAAAAAATTATTGAGTATATAATTTTTTATTTAATTTTTTAAAATTGCATAAACCAAATTTTTATTTGCCAATAATTCATGTGCGATTCATATAATATCATAATTCGAATTTCACATTAATTAAGTTCTAAAAATTGATATTGGACAATGAAATTAATATATAAACCTAATATTTTTATATTCACCGTGACTTTCGATATGAGGTTCGAATTCGTTACCGAGAGGTATAGTTGAATCTCTACCAAGAAAAAAAAATACTACTATATTCATATGCATGAGTAAAGAATACAACAAAAAACATCGAAGGAAGAAAAAGTAGTGAATATAAGACCAAAATGAAAGGTGAGAAACCGGTTGAAGGTGGTTCAGAGCAACTAGGATTTAATTTAATGAAAGACAAAAGGATTAATGGTCTGTATCAGCAAATTAATATGACAGAGTCTTGCTGACCCAGGATCCACGAGCCTACTACTCCCTAGCAATTTTGAAATTTCAATAGCTTATACTCCATCCATCCCAACTAAGTTGAGTCAAGGCATAGAGATTAATAAATTGTCTTGAAAGAAGGAGAAAATAATAAAGTAGGACAAATAAAGAGAAAGTAAAGTAGGTAATGGAATAGAGTAAATGACTCCATTTAATTGGGATATCTCAAAAAGGAATACGACCCAACTTAGTTGGGATGGAGGGAGTATTATACATTAATTTTTTAAAATATTACTTTTCAATCACCTCTATTTGGGAATTTGAAAATTTTTCCCTTACTATGACAAAAAAAAAGTAAATAATTTTTTATATATATTATTTTTAAAAAGTATTGATGTTTAACTGATGTTATTGTTTTAATAAAAAATACAGAGTAAATGATTTTTTATTTAATTTTTTAAAATTTGCACGAACCATTTTTTCGTTGCCAATAATTCATGTGTGTTCGATTCATATAATATCATAATTCAAATTTCACATCAAATTCTGAATATTGATATTGGACAATGAAATTTAATCTCTACCAAGAAAAAAATAATATTACTATATTCATATGCATGAGAACTGAATAAACAAAAAAGACATAAAAAGAAGAAAAAGTAGTGAATATAAGACCAAAATGAAAGGTCAGAAATCTGTTGAAGGTGGTTCGATGCAAATAGGATTCAATTTAATGAAAAGACCAAAACAGTAATGGCCCGGATCAGCAGATTAATATGACAGAGTGTTGCTGACCTAGGGTCCATGGGCCCACTACTCTTTAGCGATTTTGAAATATTTAAGAAAATTTCAATAACTTGTACTCATTATAAATTATTTTTTTTTAAATATTATTTTTCAATCACCTATAATTGGAAATTTGAAAATATGTTCCTTACTATGATAAAAAAAAAAGTTAAATAATTTTGTATACTATTATTTTTAAATAAGTAGTATTGATGTTTAACTGATGTTATTGTTTTGATAAAAAAAATTATAGAGTAAATAATTTTTTATTTAATTTTTTTAAAATTGCATAAATCAAATTTTCATTTGCCAATAATTCATGTCGTTCGACTCATATCATAATTCGAATTTCACATTAAATTTTGAAAATTGATATAGGACAATGAAATTTTAACCCCCTCCATCCCAAACAAAATGCACCTTCCTTGGCCGGCATGAGATTTTATGCAGTTTTATTTTGTATATAAGGTGATAGTAAATAAAGTAAAAAAGAGGAAAATAAATTAGAAATAAAAGGATTCATAGTAATGAGTCATCTTGAGAGGGACACACTAAAAAACAAAGCGAGTCATCTTGAATGAGTCAAACTAAAAAGTAAAGTGGGTCATATTCGATGGGACGAAGGGAATACATAATATTTTTATATTCAACGTGACTCTCTAAATAAGGTTCAAAGTCGTCACTAAGAAATATAGTTTAATCTTTTATCAAGACAAAGAACAATACTAGTATATGCTTACGCATGAATAATGAATACACAAAAAGAAAGTGAAGGGAGAAAAAGTAGTGAATATAAGACCAAAATGAAAGGTGAGAAATCGGTTATAGGTGGCTTGGTGCGGCTAAGATTCAATTTAATGAAAACAAAAAAGGACGAAAAGAGTGATGGTCCAGATCAGCAGATTATTATGACAGGATCGTGTTGACCCTGGATCTATGGGCCCACTGCTCCCTAAAAATTTTAAAATTTTTAAGGAAATTTTAGTAACTTTTTATCGTACAGTAATTTTTTTTAGATATTAATCTTCAATCATTTAAATTTAAAAATTTTAAAAATTTATCCCTTACAAATAAAAAATTAATTAAAATTTATATATATGTATAGTATTTTTAAATATTGATGTTTAACTGATGTTATTGTTTTGATAAAACAAATAAATAAATAAATTTTAATTTAATTTTTAAAAATTACCATAATCCAACTTTCGTTTGCCAATAACTCAAGTGCGTTTGATTCATACAACATAATTTGAATTTCACATCAAATTTTGGAAATTGATATTGGACAATGAAATTTGATATACTTCATATATTTACACACAATTAATTATAAAATTATTTTTTATATTTTTATTAAATTTCTTAAATTATAAGGGCATTCACACTAGAGAATCGATCGGTCGCCAAATCGTTCGGCGGTCTGATCAGCGCCTATTGCAAGAAAATCTTTGATCAGCGGCGATGAGGGACCGCTGACCCAACGGGCACGGCCGAGCACGATCGGCGGTCGGATCGGCGCCTATTGCACGCCGATCGGACCGCTGATCATGACATAATTCTTTTAATAAAAAAAATTCTCCCACGCCTATATATACACCCCATTCCTCTATATTTTTTGCCTTAAATTTATTTCATTTTTGATATATAATACTCCTATTTCATAAAACATCAACACCTAAAACAAATTATTGGGATAGTGATGTGGAAATTGAGATGGGTAAATTAAAAAATGGGTTGTTCACTACTCTAAATGACCTAAGTTGAACATATTTTATTTCAACAAAAATTGCTCCCATAATAACTTAGTGGATATGCAAACAAGCTACTATTGAACTAAATCACACCAATTTTTTTCACTGGGCGGCTATAAACAGGCTAAACTACATCAAGGGATGTAGGGTCTATACTGTTCTCAAATGCACAGCACAAGGGACTGTGCTTAAAACTCAAAATTTATTGAATGAAACGCAGCATATGGAAAAATCTTGTTTTTTATTATTCTCTTTTTTCATCTTACACAAAAAAATCCTTCAAATTTCAATTAAATTCATAAATTAATACACTTATAAATTAATTCTAATTATCATAGTAGTATTAGATATTATATGCATGTTTTGTTTTTTGTTTAACACTTGTTTGTTTAATACTTTTAATTTTTGAAAAAGAAAGTGTCAAATAAAATAAAAATATTAAACAAAAGTATATACTAGTATTTGATATTGTAAGAAATTTAATTTATAAATCTAACTAAGTTTTGCAAAACAATAATCGAAATGTCATAGGAAAAGAAGTCCATCTGCGTTTCATTCAATAAATTTTTCTGTTTGTTTGAGAACAGTAGAAAATCTCATCCCATAAATCAGACCAATGTTTTTTTGAAAAAAAAAAAAGATATCAACCCATGGCATGAAGAGCAATCAAGATTAAATGCACAAATCCCGCCTTACATAATCCTCATCTCATAAATAAATAAACTAATGAAAAGAAAAACAACAACACCACTAAATTATTCCCCTTCCGCCATTGCCATTGCCATCTTCATCTTCATCGCTCACCATGGATATTCAGATAACTCAGTACGAATCCGGAGTGATGGATCGCAAATGCAATCCAGGAAACGTCAACTGCAATTAACAAATTAAGTAAGTCAATGAACCACAAGAAATTAAGTAAATGAGTTGAATAATCGAAGGTAGAAATGTGAGTACATCGAGTTGTTTCTGCACGTTCTTAGGGCGTCTCTGTGGGCGGCGCGATGGCTTTGCTCCAGTCATGGCGAAAATGTCGTCCTCAATCTCCTCTTTCGTTAACGCTACGTTTATGGTCATTTTTTTATTCTTCTTTTCACCTTTCTCCCTCTCCTCCTTCACTTCCTTTCCGCCTCTCCTCGAACTCGATTGCGCCTCCGCTTTGCTCTTCTCTCCACCGTACACTTCCTTGTCGATTTTGGTTTTCGCGTTCCGCGGCCTCAGATTCCACGGCCTAGCTTCCTCATCCGCCTTCTGGTTACCGATTTCACCTTCTTCCTTATTGTCCTCCTCTTTGCTGCTCTTGCTCCCAATCTTAATCTGCAGGTTGCATTTCCTGATTGCGGATGCATTCGATTTTTTCCCCAATTCTGAAATCAACACATTTTTAAAATTGATTTTGGATTTCAATAACATTACGAAATTGAATTCTCAATTACAGTACCTTTGCCCTTCCGAGAAGCTTCCGGCTCCGTCGACCAATCGCCGCCGCGAGAACGCAGCTTCTCCGAATCGGCGCCGATCGCGAGGTGTTGTATCCCGTCGCAAACGGACGTAGGCTTCACCGGATCACCTCCGGCAACCAGCGGATGCTCAGGCGATGGCGGCGGCGGGGAACGGTCCCTAGGCGATGCCGCCGCAGCATAATCTCGGTGGATTGGGGAGCCGGAAGCTGCAGTCGACCGCTGCGGAGGAGACATCAGTGAGCGGCGCCGTTTCTGGCTCCCGCTGGATTTCCCGTCCTTGCTCCATTTCAGCAGCGGCGGCAATTCAAAATTGTGCAGCGGCTGAGACTTGGATGGAGCAGAAGACGCCATGGATTGATAGATAGAAAATGAGCTTCAATTCTACACAGAAACTAGAAAATTGGATTAATAATTTGCACACATTCACATAGAGAAGCAATCAAAATGTTATAAACCCTAACACAACCTGCGTGATCGACGGAGACGGTGCAATGTATGTGACTGTGAATTGCGCTGCTGCTTAACGAGAGAAAGTCAGTAGAAAATTGATTGAAGAAAGGGGATTTGTGATGTTAGATAGAGAGAGAAGTGAGAATAGAGTGATGAGAGACGGTTACAGCACACATATATATACATATAGATTTTGGGAGGGTCTCACTCTACTGAAACTCATGTTGATCCTATGAACTCATTTAAAATACTTAAAATATTAGTACTCCACTATATTTAATAATATAATGCAAAAATATACTCCATTTTTTTTATAGCACGAGAATTAAGATAAAAATGGTAAAGTATGAGAGATAAAAGGAAGAATAATTAAAATTGTGTTAATGGATAATGAGACTTATAAGTCATATTATTATTAGTAGCAGTGTTTAATAGTGGTTATAAGTTATATTTCTTCGTCTCATAAGAATATGCACTTTTTCCTTTTTAATTCATCCCACAAGAATATATGTACTTTCTAATTTTGAAAATTCTTTTTTCTCTAATGATAATGAGGTGTGACTCATTATCCGCTAACAATACTTAAATTAATCTTTTTTCCCTACCTTTCTCTTACTTTACCAATTTTACATTAACATTCGCGTCGAATCTGAAGTGTATATTCTTTCGAGACGGAGAGAGTAAATAACTCGATGTATCAGTGTAATAAATAGAAAACCTTTCTAAAAATAGAAATACTAATATTTTTATAAGACGAGCGAAAATTAAAAGTGCATGTACTAATAAAAACGTGCAGCAAATATTTTAATTAAAAATGCAATCTAATAAGCAGGGTGGGCCCAAATGACCCTACCCGATGGTCAGGAAAGGGATTTACTTTGAAATAAATTAAATTTGGAGGCATCTCTTGTACGCAATAATTTTGAATATACACGTACAAGAAATATTTGGTAGTTGTTAATTCTTTGACAATATAATTGGAAATATTACAAAAGATATAGCAAGGTCCAATTAATTCGTTTTGCAGCATTATTTAATTTGGGCAGTCATAAATTAGCGTAATAGTGTGCATATATTTTTGATATTTTGATATATGACTAACGATTTAACATATTTTAATTAAATTTGCATTTTACATAGTTATACTTGATGTATGTTAAAAGTTTAAAACTTAAAATTTATAAAATTTATTATTGAAAATATATCCACAATCTTATAATAAGATTCATTCCGTGAGTGGAACAAGAAAATGTTCATTTTCATTTTTTTTCTTTCTTCCTTATTTTTCTATTTTTGAAACAAAACTGATATATATACCAATAATCTATGATCAAATGTTGACTATTCATATCAAAATAAAAACCACGATAAAAGGTTTAAATTGATTTATGAAAATTAGATTTAAGATAAAAGTTTACTCTTAGTTAAAATATACTAGTTGGTTTTGAAATAAACATTCGAATTAGTTTCTTACAAATTTAATCATTTATATTTTGTCAGACCAATTTATGTTTTTAAATTTTCTTCTTTCTTTTCTTCTTCCCTTTGCTTTTGTGTTTTGAATCAAAGTTTTTTTTTCTCTCTGTTTTCACCTTTTAAATTTTAGTTTTCATTTGATGATTATATATTAATTTGATTATTAAAAGTATTGACTTTTTGAAGTTTTAAATATTGATAGTTTTTCGCACGTTGATTAATTAGAATGTTTGTTGTGTCTCTGTGATTTCAATGTATAAATATCCATAATTTTCTGATATTTTGGAATTATAGACAAACTTATTAAAATATATTAGGAATATTGGTCCCTAATATTATGGACTTTGAAAAATTTTAGTATTTTCCACAAACTTTAAAATTGATTTAAAATATCACAAACTTTACATTTTGTATATTACTATTTCCCAACTGAATCCAAATAAACTATCTTTGGCTAAAACTTATTCTCCGTGGGTATTGGAAAATGTTTGCAATATTTAAGACCACTTTTTAAGTTCGTGGCAATTAGGATAAAAAGTCATGTAGAAAATCACGTTGATTTAGTAATGCCTAGGATAAAAAAAATACCACGTGAGATAGTCAGATTTGAGGAATGACCAGCCATATAAACGAATATAAAGTTTGTGATATTTTATACCATTTTAAAATTTGTGGGAAATATCAAAATTTAGCCAAAGTTTATGATTTAAGAAAAAATATTGTTCTCGTTCCGAAATAGGAGTATAGATAATTTGGAGATTTCTTTATAGTATATCCATCTGGTAATTAATCGCATTTCGTATAAATGGGAAAACAAAATCAAATAACCTCTTTCAATGGATACATTCGAAAATGGGAAAATAAATAAAGGAATAATAAAATTAATATAAATAAAATGAAAAACACTTCAGTTCAATTCAAAATCTAATAATTTTATTGTTAGAATACTGAAGTATAGAAACCATATCAGCTGAATTATTTTTTTACTTTTTTTTTTCTTTCGTTTTATCACTATGGCAAATTACTTTATTGGATTTTTGCATCTGTGGCAACTGGCAAATTGTATTTCTAAACAACATATCTGTAACTAAAGTCTCTTTAATTAGCATGTAATTAATTAATATTGACTACACAAAGTATTGCCACATTAACACTGTAACTTATTTATAGTATATAAGTAATAGTGAGTTTACCAATACCTTTTATTGTTTATTTATCCTAGAATTATAGGTAAGAAATTCTGCCACTTACTATTGGTATATTTCAATCACAATCGGTGACAGGACTTTTAAATTAATTAATAATTCATAATATTCATTATAAACTAAATTTTTTCATATATGATAGTATAAACTATTTTGGAAAAAAAGAACTTTAATAAATTATACTATACCCTATTTTTGAATTTATCAATTAATAATCATTTATATCATAATCTAGTCTTATAAACTCTTGAAAATAACTACAAAATTCAACAAAAGCACAATAAGATCAAAAGGGAGAAAAAAAAAAGAATATATAAAAACTTGGACCATGCAATGAATCTCGTACGAAAATCATTAGGGTTTAGGAGTACTAATATTCTTTTCTCTACAATTGTGATCGACCACACGCCATATGATAATATATAAGAATTACTAAAAAAATTATACTCGGTTTTTTTGGGCTTAAGTCTCAAAAGACACCGAAAATGTAATACTCCATTATTATGCTTTTCAACAAAAGATGCCATATTTTTCATTTTAAAAAATCGTTATTTATACACAAGAGATCACATTTTCTCCCTTTAATTTCTTCATACTCTAAGAAAATCAATACTTTCATATTAATAATATTTAATCATTCAACAATAAATTTTAAATTCTACATAAATTGTATACATACATAATACTCATAAATTTTAAATTTAGTTGAATTATATTACAAATTAGTTTTGTTATTAGTACTATATTAGTAGTATTATATAGTTATACAAAAGAAGGGATGTCAAATTTGTAACAAATTTGACATGATTTCGAGTTTGATTCATTAACATAATTCAACTTTCTCATTATCCTTCTGCAAATTTAGTGAGGCATTGAATAGTGAGAAAAGTAGTTGAATTATGTTAATGAATAATGAGATTCAATTAAGATTAGAGAAATTTATCAGAGATAATTATTTTTAACAATGATTTATAGAAAAAAGATGCTGTTGAGTGCAGACTAGGAAAGTACTATATCATTTTTGCTTACCAAAAAGATACTATGAAATTATTCATAAATGCCGTTGGCATTTGAGATGTATTCACGGAAAATGTGGTATTAAGAGGACAGAAAAGAAGAAGGAAAAATAAGAGAAATGCTATGTGCTGTAGATAAGTTTTGGGTATCTGGTATAACCAACTACATTTATGATTTTTTGCCAAAATAAAAACTAGTATTGTTATGATTTGAGAAATTTTATGTTGTGAATGAAAAATTTCATATTCTATATATATCGGTCTCTTCATTATATAAATTTTTAATTATTAATTGTACAATTATCTTTGTTACAGATATACACGTAAATCCTATATCTGGTCATGAATTACAATACTATACATATTTGCTAATTACAAAAGATTTTCGATATGTAGGATAGATTGGTTAAAACAAATTTTTCTTGCAAATTTGAAATGTGGAAAATGGCTTTTTGAAAATTCAACAAAAAGAAAAAGCACCTTTTTACAGATATGGTTATAGATAATACGAGTAATAAATAAAAGCAGTCTTTCTTTTTCTTATTGTGTCAACAAGTTTGTCCATTCCGTAGACTTTCAGTTTTGAGGGTTTGAATATTGTGACATTAAATAAAACTTTTGAGAGTTTTGTCGTACGTAATAAAAAATTTTAATTTAGAATTTAGAATATCGTAGTTAACAGCTGTAAGCGAATAAAAATGTTGGTATGAATTAAATATTTCTATCGTTTTTTAGATATTATAAAGGCTAATTAGAGATATTTTTCATAATTTATATAAAATTTAAAATTAAAAATTAGAAGAGACTGAAGTCCTTAGTTCCTCCATATTAGTTCAACTCATGGCAACAAAATTGTGTAACACTATTTTATTAAAACGATCGTAGTTTTTCTATATTTGAATAACAAGAAATTCAATCATGCTATATATAGTACTCCTATATGAAATCCAATCGTTTTAAGAATTCTTGTCCCTCAAAATAAATAATAGAGACACACTCCGGTGCATATACTCATAATTAAAGACCAATCATAATTCTAAATTAGATATCAATACAATATATCAAAAATAATACAGAGTAGGAGTAGTAAATTCGAACTAGAAATTGAAAAATGGATATATACAGTGTATGTACACAAATTCTTACAGAATTCATGCACGTGACGTAATTTTAGGTGCAAAAGTGATAGTCGTGAGTAATACTAGTACATGACTTCTACTACATACAGAGCAACTATTCTACACTCAAAAGAATTAAGACAAATAGTCAGAAATTATGTCATTTTCGAGCAAGCGCCACTATTTCATAAGTACAGTACTATGTTATTTTATCTTTCGTTACAAATTAAAATCACAACGTCATTAATTATTTTTATTGTAGTTTTTATATTTTCTTTACTGAAAAGAATTCGAAGTTGTTTAGGTGTTAAAAAATTATTAACAATAGTATTATTGTTTGCTAAAATCGCGAATTTTGACGAAGTCTAGCTAGTACCACCGATCCTTAATTGCATGAAGCCATGAACTAAAAGGTAGTTCCAACTTCCAAATATATGAACTTTTGTGTTGTTAAATTTCTACTATTAAAGATTGCCCTCAAATTGAAAATAATGTGACAAATTAAACTTGAAATGACAATTAAATGTATTGAAATTATGTCATTTTAAATCAAAATAATATGAAATTTTCGCTATGTTGTACTAAAATTCTATATACCACAAAATTACAGTATACTGGATATCGGTACGATATACTAAATGCCTGTATAATGTAAAAGTACATTATACCGAATTTTTGTATGGCATACTAAAACATTGGTACGATAATGATTATATTATTGAAAACTGGCATACCGAAAATTCAATATACCAAAAAAATCGATAAGATAAAGTTATGATAGTTACTCATATCAGCATCTTCGGTAAGTTATACAGTAGACAAATTTGGTAAGGTATAATGTACTGACCCACCCCTAACTTCATCTGTAAGCGGAGGTGACGCATAATTGTAAATGATACTTTGTAATTTTCATGTTGATTGGCCCAATGCATGTATTTACGCAATCCGGTGAAATTGTTGCAGCATTCAACGTGGCCGGATGGTGTCGAACAAATTTCGGTATACTATAAAAATACACTATACCGGATGTCAGTATGATAAACTAAATACCGGTATATTCTAAAAGTGCGGTATGCAAATTTTTGGTATGGTGTACTAAAAAATCATTATGATAAAGGAAATATTATTGAAAATTGGTATGCTGAAAATTCAACATACCAAAAAAAATGATAAAATGAAGCTATGATATTTACTCATGCTGGCATCTTCGGTAAAATATATGATATGAATATTTGGTAAGGTATCGTACCCACCCGCTCTACTCCATTCGTTCTCCATAATGTTGCACATGCATACACGTACAGACACACTCTCATAAATGGGAATAACGCTAAGTTCTAATAATAATTTCACCCGCGATCGGGTGAAATTGTTGCGACGTTCCACTTGGCCAGACGGCGTCGATCAATTGTCGCGAAAATTAGGAGAAAAATGGCAGTATTCCACATTCTCGAGTACACTAATTTTAAACATCAAGATCATTGAGAGGAAATTTAGGCACCAATTTTTCATCACTTCGGACACGAACTTCCACTCAATGTTTGTAGAACACAACAATTCTTCCGGTTTTCGGTATTCGTTGTGCATTTATATAGTAATGATCAGCTAGTTCGTTCTAATATTGCTAAATGTGCTCCTACGGAGTATTATGGATTGATTTGATGAATTGATGTTTAACTTGAGATTTAATTGTCCTTTAATCCCCGTTGAACTTAGGATTTGGAAGCAAACTTGGACTTGGAACTTGAAAACTAAACCTGCTTGTTTTAATTAAGTAAGCATCAACTATTAATTAAGCTATAATTCTTTATGCTTTTGTAGGAATTATGGTTTAATAATTAAGATCTTTTGTTATTAGTGTTACTCCAGTTTAATTTTACCACGGCATTTTTTTTTTTTTTTTGAGAGAATATCTAATTCGTGTGGAATTGACAACATCAAAATTCATGTTTTTTTTAATCATATTTTATGTTCATACAAGTAACAAATTTCTACAGATTAAAATGACTGAGATATGAGATGTAAATAAAAAGAAAATTATATTAAAGACGAAGATCCGTAACTATTACATCAGATCAGCCATAGAGCTGAGATTTGATTCATTAAAATGCAAAACACAAAGACACTACTAATTAAACAGCAACTCTAACGGATCTCAGTAGTGAAATCCGAGTTTAATTGAAATTGAAAATACAGAAATTAATTTGCTACGGATTAATTCTTCGTCTCCCATCACGAAGATTAATTACACCATCAAACTCCTTCAAAGATTAAATCAAGCACCAGTTTTGAATGGCATAATCATCTCCTTCCTTGCACCATCTACTTCTGCAATTCAATCCAACACAACACAGCCATTAATTAGTAATCAATTAATTAATTGAAACTAATTTAATCACATACCTTTTCAGACACCTTGTAGGTGTCTTTAGAGATGGACGTCAGCCATAGTCCAGGAAACACAGCCTGCAATTAATTTAAACATAGGTTAGTAAAAAAAATTAAATACTATAATTAGGTTTAAAAATTAAACAAATATTCCTCACATCCAAATTCTTCTGCACATTCCTCGGCCGCTTCTTGGGGCGGCGCGCCGGCTTTCTTCCGGTGAGAGCGAAGATGTCGTCCTCAATCTCCTCCTTGGTCAGCGATACCGAAACGCCCACCGGCTTCTCCTTCTCAGCTCCAGATGTAGATGCGCCGCCGCTCTTCCTCTGCGGCTGAGCAACGGCCTTTCCCTTGTCCTTGTCGTTGTCCTTGTCCTTGTCTGTGCCCTTGGGGATTCGCGGCCGCAGATTCCACACCCTGGTTGCTTCTGCGTCGTCGCCGGTCAGATTGGTATCCTTCTTAGGGTTTTCCGCTTTTTCCTTGTCGACCTCTTTCGGTTCGATTTTGATCTTCAGTGCTTCAGATTCAGCTGGCTTGGATTTCTTCTCCGGAGCATCAGGTTTTTCGAGCTTGGGCTTCAGCAAAGGGATTTTAGGGTTGATTGGAGAAGCAATTGCAAATGAGGGTTTCTTCTTAGGGGGTAAATGAGAATCTTCCACCACCTTCGATTTCATCTTATCTTTTGAATTCACCTTCGCAGATTTCTTCAAATAGTAGAGGTTGTGGTGTGGTGCAGCAGCTTCTGCAGCTTCGGCAGCTACCATGGAGAGTTTCTCAATTTTGCTGGAGTGGTCTTCTTCAGGTACCTCGAATTTGAGCTTAAACTCGGAATTGGAGAGTGAATAATCCGGCTTGGATTTGGAAACAAATTCGAATTTCTTGTAGAAGGGGATTTTCGAAAATGCATCTGCATCCTCAGCAGGAGATGATTTGTTGAACCAATCATGCTTCTTCCAAGCAGAAGAAGAAGCGGATTTTTCCGATTTTGCATCAGATCCCTTCCCTTTATAATAGGAGCTCCAACTGTATGATTCGGCTTCAATAGCAGATGCATTTGTCGATCTTCTCCTGTGTCCTGGATCGACGTAGTTTACCAGAACCTTAGGCCCCGGAGGAGCCGGAAATTTAGGCGGGCTTAACCGGGGCGCCGGAGCATGAGAGATTGACAATGTTTTATTGAACGAGTGGCGGTTCTTCGCGGACGAGGAAGAAGATGAGGATTTCTTCTGATGATTTCTACTGTAAGAGATCACAGGTGGTTGATCCGCCTCACGGCCACGGTTGTTCCTCCGAGACTCCTCCCGGAGCAGCGACAGCCGCTCAAACTCATCGTCCAGCGCCGCCGCCTCTTTGGCCTTGCCGCCAACGGGCTCACGGGGCGGGGGTGGGGGCATGAGATCAGCCTCAAAGAGAGCCGCCGCCGCCACCAAATGGAGCAGCGGAGGCTCGGGCTGAGGTGGCGGCGGAACGGCGGGGGCGGCGGCGGTGGTTTTCATGGTACTGCGGTTGCGTTTCGGTGTCGTGGCGGATTTGCCGTTCTTGCGGTGCCATTTGAGAAGCGGGGGGAGCTCGAAATTGTGGAGGGGCTGAGAGGACTTGGAGGAGGAGGAGTGAGGGGAAGAGGATGAAGACGCCATGGATGAGTGAAATGATATTAGTAAGTATTTGATTTTGATTGATGGTGAAGATCAATGTGAGAGTTGGAGGGTTTTTATAGGGAGAAAAGTGGTTGAAATTTAACACAAACGACACTCATATTTGAATTTGTGGAGTGAGGAAGGAGTGTTGATGCAAGAAATCGATGAGAAAAAGAGGAGAGTCATAATTTGGGATTGAGGGAGACGGTTACAACTTACATTATTTTAATGGAGTCGATGAAAATTCGATGAAAATTTTTGGAGTCACTAGATAGTCAAATTTTATAGGTTGGAGGGATTAACTTATGTGTGATTTTGTTTAGTTATATGCAATACTCCTATCTTATCTTTTTAGTACTAGTACATTTCTCACCCCTCCTCATTCGTGCACTTGACTCCTTCATTGTTTATATCTTTTCTTCACTAGAACAATGTCCATTTACTATACTTTTATGTCTCAATGTCTTGAAAATTAGGGTTTCTTGTGTGCATTATTGCATGAAACAATGTAGTAATTAATTAGAGTATTTGTCGCGGCGTGTATAAAAAAATCTTGAATTTCGTCGTTTACGTGTCTATATACCGGTCGAAGCACCGCAATCTTGAATTTTGTCGTTTGCGTGTCGATATACTGGTCGAAGTTTTCGCCCGGTGATCTAGCTAACAATTGGTTCGCGTAAGTCGACCCATTTACTTTCCTAAAATCGGACAAAATAATAAGGTATTGATGCACGGACACATTAATGACAAAGATCGAGATTATTTATATAGACGTCGCGACAAATATCACCTGTTACAGCCTTAATTGGCGCGATCAGGATTTTTTATGCATACGTCGCGACAAATATCATCTTTTACAGCCCTAATTGGTGTGATCGGGATTTTTTATACATACGTCGCGACAAATATCACCTTTTACAACCCTAATTGGTGTAAATAAGCCTAGTAATTGAACAAGTAATTTTACTAGTACTATTTTGTCACATATCTTCGCATATTACTAATGTCCTCTTGATTAAATTTGTCGGACCACTTCATCAAATAGTATAAAAATTAATTATTACATGATAGGTAATAGTCGTATTACTGAAATTGATTATCCATGTTCAACATATATGTCATACATATTTACCCAATTAAATATTTTGTTTCAATATTTTTCGAATATCTACAAGATTGTCATCAAGTATATTTAAAATATCATTTCATTTTTAGTACTCATTTTTATAGGAAGACTATTGACATTTTCTATAATTGAAAGAAAACGTGAAATAGATTGTCCATATAAACTCTTTGCTTATGTACAGATTGAAATCCTTATTAACTTCATTTTTTTTTCCAAATTTTACATTTTTCCCTGCAAAATTGTTAGGGGTGCGTGTGAACATAACTATTGCAAGATGATGATATAGAGCAACTCAGTTGGTAAAACATTCGGAGGTTCGAGTTATAAAAGGGGTGGCTGAGAAACTATCATCATCAATAAAAACCATTACAAGTGAGAAAATTAAATTGAGGTCGTATTAACTAAATGAGTAATTAATTTTGTTGAATTACAAATAATAATTTGAAAAATTATTAATATTAGAGTTTTGTCTATGAAACTTTCCGTTAGACTATAACAGCATCAAGTAGCTAGAGATAAAACGCGTTGGAAAAATTCAAATTAAAAAGATAAAAGAAGAGAAAAAGATGAGAGAAAGAACCAAAATGTAATAATACCAATTAGTTTTTGTAGGCAATTATTTTTGGATTTTCTTACCTGCTAGCCAAATGCTGCGTTGTAATAATAAATTCTTTTTCTATTTATCTTTATTTTATACTCTTATTTTCAACATTTGGTTAAAATTCTACATGCCAAATCAAATCGTTTGGTAGGTTACTCTAATTTAATGCCAGGTTTTCTTGATGAGATTTTTATTTTTAAACTCGATGCCAGGAGTATTACTTTTCTTTTGTAAGAAATCACTGTTATAGCGTCATAGACTATATAGCATCATGCTTTATATGAGTATAGTTTTTTATGTAAAAATTTATTTATATTTTCAAATTAAAGTTATTATTGATGTATTTCATTTGACAAATTGCAATGGAAGATGATTTTTTTTTTTTTTTTTTTTTGCATAACTTCAAATAAATGAATAAAAGAATATTAAAATATTGTTTTATATATTAAAAATATAATCCATAACTCTTATAAGACATATCTATATATAACTATATGAGTTATAGTACTACATTTTATCATTGAATTTCATTATCACTCCTTTTGGCGATTAATTACCACATTTGGGATCCAGGTTTTAAATTTTAAGAAATTGAATTAACATGAGTATAAAAAGTTAATTAATTGTGAGTTTTTTTTACTAGTATATACTTTTATAATGAATTTTTAGTAAAATAGATTAATGGAATGTGTGTGACCTACTTACAAAATAATTATTATTTTTTTAAGTCAAATGAGGCTTGTAATGATGGTAGCAAAACAAAACATCTAATGACGTGTGGAGATAAATAAGAGTGGAGAATTTAGAATATTATATATTAAATAGAGAAACATCGTGCATGGACTATATAGCATTTATTGAAATTAAAGTGCATGTGCACATTTGCAACTATTAGGTGGTTGAAAGTTGATTTAATTTATTGAATTTAAGTGCATATGTACATTTGAAAGTTGAAACTCTAATTTTAGGTGGTTGAATAGTTGGTTTGATTCTTCTATTAATGTGAGATTAAATTTTGTTTGGGCTGGGCTGAAAAACTTGACCCAAATCCAAACAAATTTCAGCCCATTATCTTATTATAAGCCAATGTTAGAGATTATATATTGTTAGTTTTGTAGTACTACTTACTAAGGACATGTATGTAAACATTGCAACCCTTGCTATACTAGAGAATATTTACTCTGTAATTATTTACTAAATTTATAAATAAAAAATAAATACTATAACTTTATGTATCTCATTTTATTATCCTATTACTTTGAGGTTAAAAAAATCAAACATACCTATACCTTTACCTATTTAGCTCACACATAAGGGAAACACGGTTCAATTCATGTGTGCTTTAATGGAGAGATCATATGAAATGACTCCAGTTTTTATTTTATGTTTGATGCAGTAGTAGTAGTAGACATCAGTGAAGCTGGAAACTTTTTGTATCATAATGAATTGAAATTAACACATTACTTGTGAATCAAATTGAAAATTAAAATCATAGCGACACCGTCACAGTGATTTATGTTGGATTTTGGCTATATATAGTGGAACTATATATTAAAAGTAAGTTAACCCTTCTGATAGGTGGTTCAAAGTTGATTTCATTTGCATATGTATATATGCATATATATATTTGAAAGTTGATTTCATTTATTGAATTTTGCATATGTATATATGCACATGTATATTTGAAAGTTGATTTCATTTATTGAAATTTGCATATGTATATTTAAAAGTTGATTTCATTTATTGAAATTTGGCCATTATATTATTATGCGCCAGGGTTAGAGGCTTAGAGCCTATCTTTTTTTTGCTACTTAAAATTTGTCCAGTCCAATATATAAAATAATACAAAAGATCCTATCCAAAAAATAATTATAAATAATATTCATGAATGGCATAATACAAATTGTTGAACAGTTTTGGCCACTAAGAATTCAGTGACACAGTGAATCCAAATTTTCAATAATCCAGCCCACTCTAATCTATATGAGCAAGCAAACTAAAAAATGGAGCTAAATAGTAGTAATGCTTAAATAAGATACTCCTTGTAGCATAGTAATTCTCGTTTATCCTATATTGAGTCTTCACAGAAAAATAGCAAAATTGTTTTGCATTACTATGTTTCTGTATGAGAAATGTAATCTGCAACGATTATAAGAAACAATAGTAGATATATTTAGCATTAATATTTTATTACATGTGTCAGATAAAATTCTGAAAATCTAATATATTTATAATTTTACAAAAAAGACAATAGTAAATCAACATATATTCAAATTATGTGCATATGCACAGTTGTAACTATTATTTAAAATTGTTGGCGTTTTCTAATTTTGTTTGAGTTAGGCTGAAAAACTGGATCCAAAATTTGAGCCCATTGTTTGTGGTCCATTAACATTTTTTGGGTACTAAGAATTCTGTGACTGTGACTCCACAAATATACATAATTGAAATGATCGAATTGAATACAAATCGAAATACTATTCAATTGGATTCGGATTTTTTGAATTTTCAGGATCGGATTTCTTTTTCTTCCAAAATTTGAATTTAGATTCGATTGTAATTATACTATTTTTAATAAAAAAAATTCTAAAATCTGAATTATGTTTAAATAAAATAGTGTACTATTATATTCGAAAATTATATTATATGAATATATCTAACCTCTTTCTTAGTTTGGTTTTTTATTATACCGGATTTAGTTACCAAAAATTCGGATTGATTCAAATTTATCTTCTTTCAAAATACAAACTTTCATATCCGTTCAGATTATACAAAAAATCGATATGACCTCCAAATGCTCGTTCTGCAAGTTTATATTTGGAGTGAAAATCCAACTTGAATTAGTTGTAATTTTTTTTTTGTTTTCCTATGTTTTTTGATTTGGGATTTGAAGAAGTAGTAGTAGTAGTAGTAGTAGTATTCGTTTTCATTGCTTTTTTTTTTTGCTATTAACTAGATTGGCATTTATCATGTTAATTCTTGGGCCAAGCCCAAGCATAGGAAGTCATGCTTTACAGTTTAGCCCGCGTGCAATTTTAAACCCTTATTTTTATTGGATATATTAACTCTTCTGTGATGATTGCCTTAATTACATGGTTTCATTACATTATCATGCTTAATAATCAATATTATATTCATGATGTAATCAGATGAAAACTCTAAATATAGTGCAAACTTAAAACTATGATTTGGACCATTGAAAAATGTCAACAAATCACAAAAAAACATCAACCGGAAAATGTCAATAGAATTTCAATGATAGTCAATGATTGATGTTGTGTTGACATTAAAATCTTGAAATTTTACACTGTATTGTATTAAAACTGTGTTGAAGCTGTGTTGAGGAGTTTTTGAGTTTGTACAATATATAAGTTTGCATTTATCACTACTCATATTCAGCATTCCCTCGCTTTAAGTGAGAAACTCAAATATAAAGTTAATTAAATCCAACACTCTAAAACATAAAAAAAAAATTATCAAATTCATAAACTTAAGTTTTATATAAGAGAAAAATAACTACAGAACAATTTAAATTATATAATTCACTAGTACTAAATTATCCTTCAAATATTTAAATAAAGTACTAAGAATCAATAGTTGTATGAGATTTTTTAAATGGCAAACATGCCCTCACTTTTATAGGCATAATTATTGCAAAAAACTGAATTATTTTATAAAGTATCTGGATCTTATTCATTACATAAGCATAAACAGTAACATCATGTCCATATATATAGCTATAAATACTTAATTTATAAACTAATGTGCATGGGATAAAGTGAGAGTGGCAGTCGGCGAAAGCCATGAAATTAAGCATGTTAATACGACATGATTAATATTGTTAATTAGAAAACATGATGTGGCAGTAATAATGTCTTAATAGTAGTAGTAGTTTATATTTAAGCAATGATGAAGCAAGAAACACCACTCGTGCAATTAAATCTTTTGAATAGTATAAAGTATTAATCCCATTTCCAAAGCACTCACTAATTAATTAATTATTTCTTAATTAACTCAAAATATTTCTTGATTACGCAGCCCGCACGTGCACACCTCCATAAACAAAAGCAAAGCGAGGCTGGCCACACGCTTTACTACTGTACGGACTATTCATTGTATCTCTTGAGAATAAAAATAGAGTTGTTTGTAAGCAATGATTGAGGTTTTGATATGTATTGTTTGACCACTACAGCAAACATTAAACGTGCAGATCCTGCTGTTTTCCAGGTGGGATCGCCTTGTTTAGTTCAACATATTCTTCCCTTAATTTATCTTCTAAACTAATCATTCATCTAGCCTCAATACTACTCATATTTTTGGGAGGATCATGGCTCGTTATATTGTTCCACTCATTTTAAGTTGTATCCGAAATAATATTAAAATATCTGGTTTGACATCGCCATCGAACTAGATAAACAATTCTTGCATCTGGTCGTTTATATTCGTGATTACTTGGCCGTTTATTTCTGACATATTTTTACATGTAGTGATTCTAGATCAATTAATCTATGAACATGCTTGGTATATTATACAATGAAAATATGAAATGAAAGTGAATTTGTGGAAAATAATGATTGTAGGAAATGTGTAAAAATGAGTGTATGATTCATTTGATTAGTAATACTCCATGATAGGAAAGGAAGCAAAAATTGTAGAAAGGTCAAAGGGGACAATAGAGTTGGCATTGGGAAGGAGGAAATGCCAAAATTTATGAGGATTAATTGTAAATCATAAGGTATAGAAGTCTATTTTGGTGAAAGAATGAAATTAATAAGACAAAAAAAAATCCTAATCTATTAGGTATTATTTCAAGTTTTCAAGTGGAATGGATATTGCGTTGTATGAATTGGACGATCTTTAATTAAGTAAATTTTCGACACATAAATAACATATATTTTGTGCGATATCGTCCAAACACTAATTTAGCTATTTTTACAACTTGGTTTATTGACAGGAGAAAGTTTACTTCAACATTTTAGCTAATTAACGTTGATTTGCTGTAACTAATTAACGAATTAGTATCTTGATTTTCATTTTTTATGAAAAAATAAAATAAAGAAAAAGTAGGAAAATAACGGATGCGAATCTGATCCAAATAATTAACAGCAGTTGTAGGCATGTAGCACTGCACTCCCACCTTGTAAGAGATTCCATGCATCAATCTCTTTCTAACACTTTTTATCCATTTTAAAAACTTTTTTCTTATTTTTGTAAGATAATGTTGTCCTAGATCGTGAAAATATGGATGAAAAATAAATTAATTTAATAGAAACGAATAAATTTCTATCAGTTCTAGTGGAAATAAATAAATTCCCGAATGTTTTGATTTTGCAATCTATGCATATGAAAATTTAAGCCCAATTAATTAACAACAAAACTATGTTTTTAATGCTCAATTTTTCAATGTGATATTGCAATTTTAAAATAGATCAAAATTGATGATTTATTTGGATGTTTAGAGTCCCGACACTAAACATGAAATTTAATAAATGGAGTATAAAAATTGTGAGTTGAAAAAATTAGAAGAATAAAAGTGCAATTTTATATTGGTTGAGAGACTGAAATAAAAAATTAGACTCGATAGTACATGCAATACTACTACTTTTTTCATCCAAATTTAAAATAATATTCTAGTATTAACTTTCCAAAATTTATTTTTCATAGTGGCATACTGAGTATAGTACTACTTCTGTATACATCTCATACTTTATTTTGTTTCGTGTAAATTACAAAATGACACTACAGTAATAAAAAATTTTAACAATATTAAATCTGTTCATAGCTGTTCCATAAGAATAACTCTTTTTATTTAATTTTTTTTCTTTGATAAGGTAAGCCTCATTCTCCACGAATAATTCTATAAGTTCTATTTCTCTCATATTTTACTACTTGTATCTAAAATTCGCGTCGTCTAAAATGTTCATAATTATATGGAACGCAACAAAATTTTAAAATTTCTGAGGTAATACATAAGAGCATCCACTATAGGAGAGCCGCGGCTCGTGGCTCTCCCGTGGCCCAGCCGCGGCTCCCTATAGTGAGTTTCATGGGCGCGGGGGGTGGGGTTGCCCACGAGAGCGCCACTTGCATGGCCTGGTCGCGGCGCTGTTAAACATGGGCGTTTGGCATGGGCATGTCCACTATAGTGGAAAACATGGGCGTTGTTGGCTCGGCCACGATTTTGTGGCCTGGCCACAGTTTGTGGCTTGGCCCGGCCAACTATAGTGGACACTCTTAAGGATTAGTTTTTAATGGAATAAAGGTACTCCCTCGTTCCTTGTTAGGGTGTCCACTATAGTTGGCCGGGTCAAGCCTCAAAACTTGGCCAGGTCACCAAAAAACTTGTTTCCCACTATGGTAGATATGCCCAAGCCAAAGAATAATTTATTTATTTTTATTTTGTTTATATTTTAATTAAGAAAATGGGGAAAAATGGGTATATTTATAGAATTGTGTAAGAATGGGATAAAAATGAGTATATTTATAGAATTAAGAAAAAAAAATGAAAATAAGGAGAGCCGCGGCCGGGCCACGCGAGTGGCGCTCTCGTGGGCGACCCTCCCCCCCAGCAAACGCCCATGAATCCCACTATAGGGAGCCGCGGCTCTCCTATAGTGGACAATCTTAATTGAGTAGCTTCTTTCCGACACGAAGAATTAAAAATAATGTGTTAAGTGAACGTGAATAAAGTAAGAATGATGATTATTTTTTTGCTAAAACTAAAAATGACTCAATTAATTTTAAATTTTTATTAATAATAAAATTACGCTATTAAGATGTGACTGAACAAAGGAGTAAGTGCAGTATAGGAGTAAGTATTAGTATAGTATAGGAGTAAGTATTTATATCGAGTAAATAGGAAATACTGGTACTTGTATAGTACTATAGGGGTGTGGTTGTGCAATAAATAGAGGTGTAATAATCAGCAGAATATAGTGTGTGGGATGAGGGTGGTGGTGGGGGGCAGGATCACGTGAAGACAGCAAAGATTTGGGGTTTTGGTACGATTAAGGTAGGGCGCACCGATGGGACTGTTTTTGGAAATACCAAATCCTTTTTATTTCCCTTTTTTTTTTTTTTTGTTTTTTTGGGTTCTATTCATAACAATTTAAGTTGGATTTGGACCACTGCATCATGTGTGGGCCATTCCCTCAATGCGGGACCCCATAATACATCTCCCATGAGTATTTTTTTACTCCACCACGCATTCTATTCCCTCCCTCCACCCGCAAATAGTTGTTCTATCTTTCGATACGAATTTTAAGAAATATAAAGAAAAATGAATGGAAAAAAAATAATTGAATATAAGTCTTACTTGTATACGTACTTCATCTGTTTTGCTATAAGTGAGATGTTTCTTTGTAGCCGTTCTTTTGTGAAGATGATAGTAATTACTACTCCCTCCGTCCTAGAGAAGTTGACATACTTTGAAAATGGCACGAGATTTTAGGAGGTTTTGTTTTGTGTGTTAAATGGAGAGAGAAAATATAATTTTTATATTCATGTGAGAGATAACTTTTTCCAAAAAGGAAAATGTGACATCTTTTGTGGGACAAACTAAAAAGGAAAGTGTGCCATCTTTTATGGGACGGAGGGAGTACTAATTAAAGTGAAGAGAAAGTAGAATAAGAGATAGAATACTATAGAATAGAGTAGTATCTACAATTTTCATTTACTTACATTACTTTCTCTCCACTCTAACTACTTAAAATCATTTTCGCAAAACAACGATAAAAAAGAAACGTCTCACATATAGTGGGACCGAGGGAGTATTAATTTTGAATGGTATACTCCTTCCTTCTGCGAATAGGAGTCCCAGTTCAGTTGGGTGTGGGTTTTAAGAAACGTTTGAGTGTAATAATTAAAGTGTGTGATAGTGGAATGTGGGACCCATTTATATTATTATTTGTTTTATTCTTTGGAATAATGAAATCTAACATCAAGAGAGAGAGAGTGAGAAATTGCAATCAAAGTGGATTAAAATTAATTGCAGCTTCTAAATTAAGGGAACAATGAGGTCATTTTTTATACTCCCAAGATAAAATGTCTAACCGGGACTCCTAATGGCGGACGGATGAAAATGGTCAACCGGGACTCCTATTCGCGGACGGAGGGAGTATGAATGGAATGAGTAGGTGGAATGTGAGGTCTTTTTGTCATTCGTGGTAATTATGAATCGGGACTTCTATTCGCAGACGGACCAAAATAGATAAACGAGACTCATGTTTGTGGATAGATGGAGTAATTTCTACCACTATTTTCACTTCAAGAAATCTATTGTTAGAAATTAATTTATTTTTCATTAACAAAAAAATGTCATTCAAAATTCAAATGATATGATTTCCCACTTTCCTCCAATATAGACTTTAAGAACGCAACGTAAGTTTAATGTAAAATTAATAAATACGAGAAACATAATAAAAAAATGATTGAAATATTGTTAGCAGAAAATATGGCCTATCTTATAAGAAAGAAAAAACTTACGAAAAAAGGAAAGCGAATAATTTTGTAAGATGAACCGAAATAGAAAAAGATACTAGTCCATGGGTTCGCCATTAATTGTTACATTTTGATTCAATACAGGTTTAAGAAATACAATGGACAGTTAGTTGAAAAAGTTAGTTTAATGTGCAACCTTCTTTTATTTATTAGTTTTATAAAAAAAAAGGTGAGTGAAAATGATATTTTCTTCTTTGCCCGGACACGAACCGAATGTCGAAATGAATTAGTGAGATATAGAGTTTATTACCAAAAGTATTAGTAAAAATATTGTACATAAATTGTACTCTTTGTACATAATATCCTAAAATTTTAAATTCAATTAACTTATAAGTTAATTTTGTCATTAGTTAGGTTATTCTAGCAATAAAGAGGAAATAATGTGAATAATTTGTTACAAATTTTTACATTATTTTGAGTTTGATTTGAAATAATTATACTATACTCTTTCGTTCCCAAAGAATATGCACTTTGGGTTAGGCACATATTTTAATGTAAAATTGTTAAAGTAAAAGAGAGGTAGAAAGAAAAAGTAATTAAAGTATTGTTAGTTGAGAATGTGTAAAGAGAAAAGACTGTCTAAAATTAGAAAATGATATTCTTCTGGGACGTACTAAAAAGGAAAGAGTGCATATTCTTGTGGGACAGAAGGAGTAATATTCAATAAAAATATTTTTTCTTGATTATATTGATATTTAATTTAAAATTTAAATACTTTTCTTCATTGTTGTAGAATGATTAGCATGTGATATATTTTAAATTAACTAAATCTTATAAATTATTTTTTAATGTAAATTTCAGAAAAGTTTAATTTGTATATGTATATAAAATAGAATTCAGATTTCACTGAATTTTATGTTTATTTTTTTTATAATGTCAAAAATTAGAGTTATATTAGGGTATCCGCAATGGTGCGGACGATGCGACGGACGATATCGTCCGCCACTGCAGCATCGCGGACGATGGTTAACCCATCGTCCGCGCCCGATACATCGTCCGCGGACGATGCGCGGAAGATACCCCATCGTCCGTCGCATCGTCTGCCACTGTGGACGACGCGGACGATGCGACGCGTTTCCGTTTTTTTTTAATTTTATTAAATTTTCAATACCTATATATTCCTCTCATTTTCACTTCATTTTTCACTAACTTTACTCTCAAATTCACACTACATTTTCTACATTTCAAGCAAAATGGATTCCGGAGATTATCCGAATAGTCTGATGTTCGGTAGTGCATGATGGTCGGGTACAGAACCCGACGAATACCGGCCATTCGACACCAATACTGAGTACGATCCCGACTTCAGCAACGACTCCTACGGGCTGTCCGACATGGAGCCTTCTCCTCACCGCCCCATTCAAATTGTGTTGTTTTTATATGTTTATTTTTATTTACATTTGTAAACCTAAAAATATAAATACAAAATAGAAGTAAAATGCTTAGGACATCGCTTAGGGCGAGCTATAGTACGCCCCACTGCAGGTGGAATGGGAGAAGGATAACATGCTGACGTGACGGTGCATAGGACGTCGTTTAGGGCATCTCTTAGTGCGTCCCACTGTTAGATGCCCTTAAACGTAGGACGTGTAATCATGGAAATGTGGATGCCCTTAAACGTAGGACGTGTAATCATGGAAACAGAGTATTATTACCTTATCAAAATTAATTGAAAAAGAATAAAATTGTGGAGAGCTTCAAATAAGTTAGGTGTAAAAGCAGAAGAGTGCTGTACTAAAGCGACAGGTGAATGTAGATAATTCGAAATTGACTATCGAATTCAGATATGGGACCACAAAAAAATTGCAATCATTATACATATCAGTTGTATGTTTCAGATATTATGATTACACACTTGAGATTCAATTCAACCCTACTATCATTTCTCAATGTCCATTATTTCATCTTTATTTATTTCCATTTTGACCCATCTCTTTCTATAAGTTATTATCCACACCTTCTTCACTCGTGATGCCATAACATTTATTTATTCGTACATATATTCATAATTTATGCCAATCTATTTAATCAAGATCTACAGGTCAGATTTATTTCCAACAATGAAAATAATAGAACTATTAGTAGTGGTTCACAAATACACATACATCATCATTGTCATCAACGTAAAATCGGGACCTGCTTAGTTTTTCATGTTATAATCATAATATAAAATGATTTTATATTGTTCGAAGAGGAAAAGATTACTAAGATATTGATGGTATATGTAATTGTAATCTCATTTATTATGGTCCGTGCAATTTTCAAATGTGGCAAAAAATGAATTTGCTTTTTACAATATGTCAGTTTACAAATTTGTGGCAGAAAAATATTTAATAAATATAGGCCCACTAAACATAATTTCCCATGTCTCATGCGCAAATTAAACGTGACATCGTTGTCTTTCGAATTATAGTATACTACTATTTTTTAACCCTGACGGTTTGCCGTAAAATTATTTATTAAAAATAACATAATAATATAATGTAAGAAGGAAGTAAATTGGAGTAGTAAATATATAATTGAACCTTTTCAAATATTGTATATTAAAATTAATTTATAAATATTGATTGATTTAAAATAAGTTACATACTAATCAATTTGCGACAATTTAGAAAAAAAATTGAAATCTTAACTTAAATATTTGCATATTTAAGAAAAGATTTATACTACTATTTTTTTCTAAATATTAATATAATTAAATTGAATCACACTTAAAATCATGTTAAAATTTGATAATAAATTTTCGAAATCATTTCTTTTTTAGTAACAAATAACAAAAATGATTCATAATTTAATTCAGTTAAATCTGCAAAATAAGGGTATCATGTACATTTAGTATATTTATCTTTACTAGTGACTATATCATGCTGCAAAATATAGCATGTTGCAACAAATGTGTGCACATATACAAATATTCCTCACCAATTTAAGTTTTAGAGGAATAGTTAGACCAGGAATATTATGCAATTGTAGTATAGTAGGAGTAGCATTTTACATTATTGATTGTAAATGGCCGAATCTCTTAGAATCGTAATTTTTGAATACTTTGGATTTAAAATGTTGGATCTAATAATGCAACTTATAAATTTTACTAGCATTTAATATATCGATTGAACTGTTCATTTGTATACGCAAATGTATACTACTATATGTTTGTACGATTGTGATTTGTGCATAGATCCTATACGAAATAAAACAATTTAATTAAATCCCAAAAAATAAAAATAAAAATGGTCAGCTTGATGATATCGTATTATCCAATGATTGCAAACAGATTGGATTTGTGGGTGTGGGGGGAGACAAAACCACTACAAAATAATTGGGACCATATTTTGATTATTAACAATTATTGGCTGCTGCCAAATAAAAATATCACGTAATATATGTATATTCTCTTTAAATGATAATAAAAAAAGAAATAAAATAAAAGTCCCAGCGCACGTGAAGTCTCTACTTTTTTGGCTTTGGTTAGTAAAATAGAGTTGGCCACGTGAACACCACTTCCCTATAACCCCACTCTCTTCTCTTGTTTCTATCTATCTTCATCAATCTATTTCTCAACTATTATATGTTTGATACATGTGTATATGTGGCAAAAACTTCTTATTCGTATAGCTCATTATATGATTATTTGATGAGTTAAACATACCTTTTATTTTTATTCCGAGAGTGGTATCCAACATGCACTGTGATTTTAGGTATTTTAAATTGGTTAATTTTACTTTGTAATTGCATATACTTGAAAATATATATTATACGTAGTCGTTGATCTTATAATTGCAAACCATAATTGGAATGCTAAGGATATATTTACTCTATAACCTTATACCAACTTTTATCATTCAAAAAATACATAAAAAAAATTAAGTATTCATTGAAGTATAACTTTTTTATTTCACTTTATTATCCTACTACTATTATTTAGAGGGATGAAAAGCAAATATGCCCACAAAGTAAAATCTACCTCTACCTATTATATTGAGATTAGGTCATGCTGAATTGTTAGTTAAATTAGGCTTATATCTTTTCAAATTACATATAAATGTATATCTATAACCTTTTCTTTTAATTCACAGTTTATTAATTTTTGTAAGTATTGCTTAAATTTTGTTTTACTATACGGCATTTGTCAATATCATTTGATATGTTGTTTAAATTCTTTGAATGTTGTCACTTTCTATATAGTACTATGTAAGAAGCCCTAGTTTATACGTTAAAATTTAATTCAAATATTCATTACTGAAAATGAAACCGGTAAATTTATAAATGTAGTTACGCTTACCCTCCTGCTTCGTAATAATGAAAATAATTGATTTTCGAATTGTGCCTTTCATATCAGTTACGGAAAGAAAAAGTAATAATTGGGTTCTTTATGGACCGAAAAAGTATTTTTATTTAATTGGATTAAAAAGGAAAAAATGAAACAGTAATTTAGCAAAGTGTAAAGTGGAGCAGTAAAAAAAAGAAAGGTAAAAAAGTGGGGGGCGCGTGGGTGAAAAGGGGAAGAGAAAAAGGAGATTAGAGAGAGAGAGAATCCAATGATTGTAGGCAAGTGGGTGTCGGATTGAGGAGCGACAAAGGTGTCACGCACGAGCGCTACCCTTGGGCCCCACGTGCTCTCACGTGGGAGCCCACACTCCACGTGAACTCACGCTGCCTTCCCACGTGATCTCCCTTTCAATTTGTTCCATTCGCATCCACTTGCCCTTCCTCTTGCCTTGTATAAAGATCTTGTTTTTTTTCATAGCACTAGTAATTCTAATTTTTGGTTTCTTCTTCATTTTTTGAAAATGTTAATACACAAACTTGTAATTACTCATTCCAATAAAAATAATGAGTTTGAGGATGTCACATTTCTTTTATGTAAAATTGATTAAAGAACGAGAGAGATCGAAAAAAAAATAATTAGAGTATTGTTAGTATGAAAATGATACTCACCTTATAAAATAGAAAACTTGCCAAAAGCAAAAGGTGACTAATTTTGTGGGATTTCTCAAAATTGAAAGGAAAACTATTTTTGTAAGACGGAGTGAATAATATTCTTATCTTTCTCTAATAAGCAGTTTTGAATAAATTAAATTTACCTAGTATTTACAAATGATACTACTACTTACGTGATTATGTATCAATTGTATATACTCTTTTCGTCTACGGAAAAATATTCATTCTGTGGGCGACGCCAATTTTTATTACGTGGAGTAATTGATGAAATATAGTAGCAAGACACATAGTTACAAAGTTAAAAAAAATAGAATTTGAGATTATTAATGGATGGATCAAAATTACTAGTATATATTTAGGCCAAAAGTGCTATATGGGGTTGAAAACTTGAAATAGGAATAAGTTTGTTATTCAGATTAATTGGAAAAATAAGGAAATGCTAGGAATTTGTTTATTTAAGGACAAACAATCCAAAAAAGAAATTCCAAGTGAATTAATGTTACATTAAAGGTCATTAATATCTTCCCTACAACAAAACGCATGTTAGGTAAATAATGTATACGGTTATTGTTACTATATATGCTCCAATATGCCGTAAGTATTTGCAAATTGGTGATAAATAGTGTACCAGTGTATATTTAACAAGTTTAATTGTTTCGATTTTGCCAATTTAATTCACTGGTTTGCTTATGGGATAAAAGACGGTTGTTAGGTGAGAATATATTAATAGTGGAGTATTAAATACCCTTCCATCCGGAAGACTGAAAATTATTCAAATTAATTATATGGGATATTGTTGTATTAAATGATACTCCTATCTATGAACAATATACTAACTCATTTTCCCCTTTAAAACACCACTCTTATTTTACAAAAATTCCTCCCCTATCTCATAGTAATATGACAAACAATTGAAATAAATAATAGATCACGTTCTAAAAATCAGTAATTTTTATTGCAACTTTTGGCGAAATCGAAAATTAAGGGATAAATGCAATTTAAACTTAAATTTCTTTCATTGACTTTTATCAGTCCCATAACTATAGATTTTCAATTATTTGTAGCTATCCTATGACGATCAAAATCAGAAATAATGACAATTGCACCTTTGACACTATTTGATTTTGATCTATTCGAAAAAAGTCAGATATTTTAAATGACGATAGGTCACGTAAAAACAAGAAGTTTTAGTCCACTATTCTGTTAGAATACCTTATATTCATGAATATAGTCAAAGAATACTAAATTTCGGTCTAACTTTTCCTTATTACATGCACGTTAGTTTTGAATCCCAAACAAAATTAGTTATCTCTCGTCATTTCAAACTTCAAGTCAAAAGAGTTAGCATTCACACTTCTTTGCCTTGGCTAAAATGGTGCAGGAATCTAAAATTTGCATAAAATTTATATTAATTTATGAAGTATTCTACATAAACACGTAAGAAATAAAGACTCATCATTTCCAACGACATTAGATGATAGTGATTCAAAACTTGCAAATTTGTTAAATATGAGGTCGTCAATTCACTTCACATGGTTGGTCTTAACTTATTCTTATAAAAATTTGCTTTTGTAAGTCTTTTCCATGTGAAATATAGACATATAGTCTAATTCACTCATCATGAGTGGTGATATAAAAAAAGTATATTGCACAAAAATGAAATTGGCAAGAGTGATTGATGACTTCTTCTATGGAATGGAATAAATGGAAATTTGATTTTACATGTTTACTTTAAAAATTTTCCAAATTGATTTAATGTTAGAAGTCGGTCACCGCTTTTTTATTCTCTCATAAAGTGGTTATGACTTTCCTAACTTTGTAGATGAGTTTCTTAACTTTTTGACCCCAATTTTCAGCTACTTTAATATAGTTGGAATATCACATTATATGAGCTACCTATTACATTTCCCTCTTTATTAACAATAAAAGAGTATTCAATTAAACGATACAAACAACATGATGTAATTGTAGAGGGGTAAATGGTAATGTTAATTAAATGTCTCACTCGAAACACCCCTTCTTATTAATTAATCAAATCAACGCTCCTTTTTAAATTTTGTTAATTAAATTACCTCAGCGAATTCCGTTTGCCGTCGGCAGTCAAGTACGTTTCAATTTGTGACACAGTAAGCAACCTTAATCAACACTAATTAAATAGTAGTAGTAGGACTTAAACCTAGGATTAATGACCTAATTAATAATAATAAATAGTAAATAGAAAAAGACAAAGACAGCAACGCAAATCCACGTGCACCACACGGTTGTTCCGTGAAGCGTGGGCCCACCCCCAGGGTGCGCCTTTCGCCATTTCACGAGGCTGGCGCGTGCAGGGACTGGGCGCGTGGGTTTCGGGAAAAACCACAGAAACCCAAGGGTCAATGGTCAACGCTTTGAAAAGTACTCTTTTTATGAGGAGTTACTGTTGAAACTTGCAACAAGAAAAAAGAAGGAAAAAAGTCATCCCTAAAATTTGTTTTTCTTTGAAATTCAAGGCTCCAATATTTATTGTCTTTGGCTGATTTATTTCTTTTGCTATGCCAAATTTTTTCCGTGTTTGACCAGATTGTAACCTAAGAGAGAAATTAAATTAGAGTGTCTAGAAAAGGATTAGGGTAGCAGAAGGGCTACGGCAGTCAACTGTATGGAAAGGGTCATGTTTGTTTTCCCAAATCTCCAAAGGGAAAAAGAGTTAAAAAGAGAGAGAGGGTTAAGTTAACCATGGTTAGTGAAAAGGCGACTCAAAAATCAAAGAGGTCTCCAAAGCCAAATCCCATCATTATGATTGAGGCAGTAGCGACCTCTGACACAAGTCATCATTGAACATCTGCATTGTATCTACTATATCATCATCATCACACATATTATACTTATATATATAAGTATTGTGTATGTATTCACACAGAACACACACACAAGTAGGTCCACAGCTATATTATCTTTTCTTACAATAGGCCTGATAAAAAAGCTGTAACTCCTCTGCCAAAGATAAAGACCACCCCATTTCTCCTCATTCTGTCCCCCCCTTCTTGTTTTCTCTCATCCCTCCTTTTCTCCCTTTGTCTCTCTGTATATATAACTCCAACCCACGTCAACTAAAGCTTGTCAAGACACTCTTCATTTTCAGTTAGTGAGATAAACAAACACTAGTGTGTGAGAGAGAAAGAGAGAGAAAGATATGTCAAGCTCTAGAGATGATGGGTTAGGTTTGAGCTTGAGCCTGAGATGCCCGGAGAATCATCACAGTCATGATTCTCCTCCTCCTCCGCCGCCCCCCGCCGCCGCCCCTTTTCCGTTGAATCTGTTTAGGTCTCCTCTACCCTTTATGCAGCCGCACAAACCCTCACCACCAGATGCTTTTCACCATTCCACCGGTAAAGATTTGATTTTTTTCCAATTGTGTACCAAGATCCATGCATGCTTTGCTAAATTACACACTTTTATCCAATAAAGGTGGAATCTTTTGTCATCTTGATGGTTGAATTTTGAAATTGCAGATGGGAATACGGAGGCGAGGTCCATATTCCGAGGAATCGATGTGAACCGAGCAATTACAGTGATCGACTGCGACGAGGAGGTGATGGTCTCCTCCCCCAACAGCACGGTGTCGAGCCTCAGCGGGAAGAGGAGCGAGAGAGAGGAGAACGACGGCGAGAGAGCCACCAGCTCCCTCGAGATCGACGACGACGGCGGCGATGCCGCCGGCCGGAAAAAGCTCCGCCTCTCGAAGGAGCAGGCCGCCGTCCTCGAAGAGACCTTCATGGAACACAACACTCTCAATCCAGTAAGTCCAAATCGCATTTCAAAATTCAATCTTTTGGTGATTTCAACTCATTTTCTGTTAATTTGTGCAGAAGCAGAAAACGGCCTTGGCGAAGCAGCTGAATCTGAGGCCGAGGCAGGTGGAGGTGTGGTTCCAGAACAGAAGGGCGAGGACGAAGCTCAAGCAAACGGAGGTGGACTGTGAGTATCTGCGGCGGTGCTGCGAGAATCTGACGGAGGAGAACAGGCGGCTGCAGAAGGAGGTGAGTGAGCTGAGGGCGTTGAAGCTCTCCCCTCAATTCTACATGAACATGAGCCCTCCCACCACCCTCACCATGTGCCCCCAGTGCGAGCGCGTCGCCGTCTCCTCCTCCTCCGCCGCCCACCACCACCACCAGAGGCCGCCGCCGAGATAAATTTGTCAAGAAAATAGGATTATGAATGATGTTAGAAATTTGACATATGGAGTTAGAAAAAGTTGACTAGTGTATGCACCAACTCAACATGAATCATTGGCTCAATTTTTGTCTAATGATGAAATGTGCTTTTGGGATATATCCAATTTTTAGTTTCTTCTTTTAATTTTGAAGAGAACACCACAACTATGTCAATGAATAAGCAAAAGTGTTCTTCAATGTGTTTCTCTCTCTGAGTAGGGTAAATTGGAGTAGTAATAGTAATAGGACAGATTTTGGTAGCTTTCTTTTACTGCATTTATTATTCTCATCTCTGTTGTCTCTGTTTGTTGTGTTCTTATTTCTTACCATTGACAAATTCTGTTCACAAATAATTTCAAGTGTACCATTTAGAGAAAAATAATAGAGAAGATAAAATAGCTCATCACAACAGCATAATCATTTTACTGGGTTACTCATTCTGGTATAGGACTATTTTCTTCACCAGATTCAGTACAAGTTGTCATCCCCAGTTAATTTGTCAACTACTACTGCCAAATGTTGTATGATGAGTTATTTATGATGCTCAAAAACAACAAAGAAGCAGAATAGGACAGTGAATTCTTGTGATATGAACATAAACACAAATCTTTTCTTGGTATTTATGTCAGAGCTACTAATTCAGTTTATTCCAGCACACGCAGACGGAGGATTTGGTTTACAAAGATGGATTGTTGCCTGTGCTTCTTTATCGTTTAGTTACACTACAAAGATTCACCTCTCAGTAACATTTTCTAAGCAAACCAAACACATCTTTGCATTAACATCAAAATGTCATTTCCAGTACCCCAACCAAACACCCTCTAAGAAGGTAGATTTCTTCACTTAATATTCTTGATGAAATGCTTCATTGGTTCCAATTTTGGATTCACTAACTAAAATGATTATATGCTAACCGAATAGTATAAGAATAAAAATGGTTATTTTGGCATAGTAGAATAAATAATTTCGCAAATAAGGTTTTCATCAAACAATAAATAAATTTTAAAAAATACTTACTTTGTCCCAAAATAACTTATGGCTATTGGAATTTCCAACCTAAATGTAATAATTTCTCTTTTTGTCAAAAGTTAATTCTTAATACTATATTTGCAATTTAATTATCTTTCGTGCTTTTGTGTTTTTTTTCTCTTAAGTTGTTACTCAATCTCTCAACTTGATTCACCAAATATTTTTTCTAAACTAGTGCCAAAAACAAATGCATGGTCTAAGTCAGGACATATGGAGTCATAATTTGAAAAATGAAAATACTCTCATATTTTACTATTGAGTTGTAAACTTTTTTAAGTTGTCAATCACTTTCTTTTATGGTACATTTAATCTTTCTTATTTATTCCTTTTTTCACTTTACTTTTATTATTATTATTATTATTACTATTATTATTATTATTATTATTATTATTATTACTACATTAATTTTTTTTCATTTATTACTCTAGTCTCACTCCACTTTACTAATTACACTTCTTTTAAAATTTTCATGAAAAAATGCCTTAACTACGTAGAGACGGATGGAATATTAATTTGCTGTACTTTATTTTCACTCCATTTAACTAACTACGAAATGTAGAATTTCTATGTTTTATTTTAGAAGAAGTCGGCCCATTTTTGTTGGATTTTTTTCTGTTCCATCTTCGATTGTTAGGGTCGATTTTGGTTCAAGGCTGCGACGATTTCCAGTTGAATTGGGGTTCTTTCCAGTTGAATTTTTGGGTTCTAGGAATTGCCGGAAATTTCAGTGATTTAGCTGCACACAGCGCAAACGTTCATTTATCAAATCATTATTATTTCATTGCTTTTTGATTAATGAAATTAATGGGATTTTCATGATTAACAAATTAATTTAAGTTGAGGAGCGCGGTGGAGGAGATCGTGGCGTCGATAAAAATGTTGGGCGAAGGATTGTGAGGATAGAGATGGCGAGAGATGGAGGCAGCGCGGACGAAGATGGAGATGGAGTAGAACGAAATGATACTGGAATCCCAGAAGCAAATTGTTCGATGCATTTTTTAAGGGATTGTTTCAGCTCAAGAACAGCAAGAAGAAGGTGAAAAGTGAAAACAGACCCATTCACCTCTTACTGTATTTTTTTTTTATTCCAGCTAATTTGAAATGCTTATAATATATGGAGTTTGATGCGTAATTTAGTTTTTAAATAAATTAAATATTCTAATTAAACTCCTAATCCAGTCAAAATAGCTTTAAAATGCAGTGATCGTCAATTTTGAACGGTGCCGTCCAAAAAGGACTAAATTCGGCCCGTTTTCAATTGTGGAGAACCAAATAATTCAAAAGATAATGTTTTGGACTAAAATCATAAAATCGTCATATGTTAAGGACCACTTTTGGCCTTTAGTCTATTTTACTATTGAGTTGTAAACCTTTTTAGTTGTCAATCACTTTCTTTTATGGTACATTTAATCTTTCTTATTTATTCTTTTTTTCACTTTACTTTATCAGGGTTTGTCTCACTTCCTCCATTCTATTCTAGATCTTTCTCCCTCTCAATCTTTGAGATTCTCTCTTCGTTCTCTCTTTACATCTCAGGCAATTTTCGCCGGTTAACTCCTCAGATCTTCTGCGTTCTCCGATTAATCCTCATTTTAGTAGGATCTATCGGTGTGGATCTTGAGTTAGGCCATCCACAGTGGGACGGACGATGCGACGGACGATGCATCGTCCGCCACTGTGGCATCGCGGACGATGGGTTAACCATCGTTCCTGCCCGATCGATCATCCGCGGAAGAAGCGTGGAAGATGTTCATCGTCCGTCGCATCGTCCGCCACTGTGGCATCGCGGGCGATGCGACGCGTTTTTGTTTTTAAATTAAATTTTATTTAATTTTCAAAACCTATATATACCTCTCACTTTTTCACTCCTTTCACTCTCAAATTCACACTACATATTCTACACTTCAAACAATATGAATCCCGGAGATTACCCAAGTCCGAATAGTCCGATGTTCGGTGGTGCACGATGGCCGGGTACAGAACCCGACGAATACCGGCCATTCGACACCAACGCCCAGTACGTTCCCGCGTTCAGCACGGACTCGTACGGGCTGTCAGACATGGAGCCTTCTCCGAACTGAACACACTTTTCAGTCTTACTGACATGGAGACTGAAAAGTGTGTCCAGTGGATGATCGATGGCCTCATCCACAGGTTGGGACTACTCTAGACAAGCCCGGGTTTTTTTATACGTAGTTCACTTTTTTTTTTTTTTTAATTTCTTAGTTTGTTACTTTTTTTTTTTAATTTCTTATTTTGTAACTTTTTTTTTAAAAAAGTAAATGTAGGATTTGCCTTAATTGTGCTGTTTTTATTTATTTATTTTTCTTGATATATTTGCATAAATTATATAAATACGAAATAGAAGTAAAATGCTTAGGGCAGGGTTTAGGGCGGCTATAGTCTGCCCCATTGCAGGTGGAAGGGGCGGAGGATAAATTGCTGACGTGGCGGTGCATAGGGCGGGGCTTAGGGCGTCGCTTAGTCCGTCCCACTGTGGATGCCCTTAGGACACCTTCTCGGTTTCCTTTAGAGTGTGTTGTTGGATCTGACCTAGGGTTAGAATCTAACGGTGGTTGTTGTTAGAGGAGTGAGAACTTGTGAGATTTGTAAGATTCAGCTGATTGTGAACTGAATGGACGGTTTGGTGGCAGTCGGTGTGGCTAGGGTTTTCTGACCTAGTGTTCAACGGTTTCCCATCTTGTGACTTGTGGTTGAAGCGTGTGGGGAGGTTATTGGTCTGGTGTAGTCACTGTTGTGACCTGAGTAATATCTCTACCTGTTCTTCCTTGGTTACTGATTGTCTTTTGTTCTTATTTAGATCTGAGAGGATCTTGTGATGTTATACTAATCTGTCTACTTTGTGTGCAGGTTCCTACTTGGAGAGAGCTTGGATTCTAGATCGGTTAAGGATCTAGAATAAGCTAGGGTTCCAGTTAGGGTTTACAACCTGTAATAGATAGTTAGTTAGATTTCTAGATTACTTGTAATCTAGAATCGATCTTTGTACTTGCTTATTCCCTACTGAGATTAGCCATCTCAGTCCCGCTAACTACTGAATCCCAAGTGATCTGATCCTTACCCGAATATTTTTATTACATAAATTACGTAGATATTCAATAAATTAATAAATAAAAGTAGGGTTTTTGGCTTTTTAAACCAAAACCTTTCTCTGAATTCCGGTTTTCCCCATGAACTATGAGATTTGTTTTTAAAACCACAAACTTTCATTTCGTTAGGATTTTCCCAACCCGACCCGAATAGCACATTTTTTACCCGAATAGCATAATTCAAAATGTTAAAGTTGTGTTTTGTTTATTCAAAAGTTGTCATTTGTTATGTAATAATTGTGACTGTATGTATTATTGTGCCAAATAGGATCCAAGTAATCAATTTAGTGACAAATAGGATTAAAATTGACATGTAGACAACCCGGGTTTCGTCGTTGACCCGTCGGAGAAAAATTCTAACAAAATGAAAGTTCGTGATTTTAAAAACAAATCTCATAGTTCATGGAAAAACCGGAATTCAGTAGAAAGGTTTTGGTTTAAAAAACCAAAAACCCATAATTATAGCCCAAAATATATTCTACTAGTGATTTTGATATGATAGAACTCTACCCAACTAAGGGCAAAACTCCCTAGAATCAAATGATTGAAGAGGGGCAATTCCGCCAATGAAAACAAAACGGTCATAATTATTGTCTCACCTTTTTTCAAAAAATTGGTAACCCACTCACTCCACCTTCCCTTCCCTCTCCTCTCTTCTGCTTTTCCCTTTACCTTTGCTAGTAAGTCTCCTTTACTTCGTCTTCACCCAATCCGCATTTCACCAATGGCAGCAGCAGCAGCAGCACCGCCACCGCCCAATTTCCCTCCCTTCACACCTCCACCAAGTAAGTCCGATTCAAACGCCCTCTTCAAATCCCTCATTATCGTCTTTCTCCTTCTCGCCATTCCGCTATTTCCTTCCCAAGCCCCCGCCTTCATCCCTCCAACCGTCTTCGCCGGTTTCTGGGAGATCATCCACCTCCTTTTCATCGGAATCGCCGTCTCCTACGGCCTCTTCGCCAGGCGAGCTTCTCAATTCGTCCCCGATAAATCTGCAACCGACTCCTATTTATCTGGGATTTCTCACATTACTTCAATTTTCGACCATGGGTATGAAAATGAAAATGATATGTTGCTTGATAATTATGCTAATTGTGGTGATTATCAGTTTTTAGGAAATGATGATTGTGTAGTAGTGCCTAGTGGTGTAAAGATTGGATCTTTATTGCGGGATGGTGAGGATGAGGGGGGTGGGGATCGAGCGTGGCACTCGCGCTATACGAAAGGTGAATCTTTGGTAGTTGTCTCTAATGCTAAGTGTTTTGTTGGTGGAAGCTCTGATTTTAAGCCATTGAATT
Organism: Salvia hispanica; assembly: GCF_029641045.1. Lineage (NCBI taxonomy): Eukaryota > Viridiplantae > Streptophyta > Magnoliopsida > Lamiales > Lamiaceae > Salvia > Salvia hispanica. The sequence continues at coordinate 4,920,353 of NC_142692.1, read as the reverse complement.
TGCCCATTAGGAGTTTGAGGTCAAGAGCTATGGATAGTACTGATAGTGATGAGAAAGAATTCAAGAATGGGAATGAGTTTAGTTGTAACAAATATGAGGCTAAGGGAAACGATGATAGTAATGATGATGATGATGCTAGGGCTATTGTTAAGATTAGGGGTGTGGTTCCTGTGAATTTGGACAAGAGGTTTGAGGAGGTTGCTGGGCGATCAACGAGCCCAATTTGGTGCTCGAGATCAGGGAGGGTGGAAGATGAGGAGGATGTTTCCAAGCTACCTGCACATAGTAGGCCTCATTCTGTTGGGGAATTTGAGTTTGAGCATCTCAAGTCTAGGAGGCCACTTCGTGGTTGTAAGTTTTCGAGTACTCCTGAATTGAGAAGCTCGAAAGTTGAAAATTTGGAGAGGGAAAGGGTGTTTGCTGCCGCACATTCGAAAGCAGACTCCATAGATTCTGATCCCTTTAGCAATAGTGCTTCCTCGGACATGGACAGTGTTGGGGATTTGGAAAACAGCCTTGAAAGCTCTAGTGTTGAAGAGGAAGTGAGGAAAGGTAAACAAGCTATTGAGTCTTTGGAAAGTGATGTGAAGTCCTCACCCCTTTCTAAGGTTCCAGCAAGAGCTAAGTCGGTTAGGACAATCAAACCAAAGAGATATGAGCATTGCCCTAATCGAGGTGAAGGCAGGGTTGGGAGGAGGTTCATCAAATCTCAAGCAGTGGATTCTTTGGTTAAAGGAAGAGAGGAACCGGAAATTCTCCCTGACCATCAAAACCAAGAATATGGTCGTATATTCTCTATGCCGAAGCCAAAACCAACTCTTCCTGAGGTCCAGAGTGAAGAGAAACATGATGTTGATGACCTTAGCTCTACTAAGTCTGTAGATGGAGAGATAGGGTTTGACAAGACTTTGGCCAAGGATGAAACTCGACCTAGCATTGACACTGATGGCGAACTTGGGAGTGAAGTTGATAGAAAGGCTGATGAGTTTATAGCCAAGTTCAGAGAGCAAATAAGGCGCCAGAAGGCTTCGACTTCATCTGTGGAAGGTCATAGTGGCTGGTAGCAAGTAGTTTAGGTGATTTGAAGGCTTGTGCTGCTGTCCTTGCAGCTGTAAGTTTGTGTGATTAGTAGCTTGAAGCTGAGATTGTATCAGCCCAGCATTGTATTTTTTAATTCGTTCGCTATGTATAGTATGTATCCGACTGAATTTTTATTTATATGATCAATCATAGCACCATACCACGGAGATATTATGTTTATAATTATGTATCCAAGTGTCCCTATTGCTGGTTTACTAATTGTAGATGATGATTTTTTTGTCTGAGTAATGGCACATAACTGCAAGCATATGCTGATAAATTTCATAGGATGGATTCTGTTCTGCATTTTGTTTACTGTATTCTTGTATGATCATGTAGCCTACGACACCCCTATTGCGTGCTTATGAACAAGTGTTCGATGATCAGAATAGCTCAACTCCACTGACAAAACTTCATCTTTGATCAGTTTCATGCCAAGTTGCCAACCATTTGTTTGAGGGCATTTTCTTTTAATGGTTCGACTTTAGCTGTTGGAGTGATGTTGAGGACGATGTAGACGAAGTTGCAACGGACACGATCTCAGGTTGTTAGCTTTGTTAGAATAGCAGCAGGTAAGTGATTAAAGGTTGAAGCCATGAGAGTCATGGACTTCTTCTACTATTGTTTGTGAATGGTAAACAGATTTGAGAGTTATACTTGTTTCTAATACAGTGATTTTTGTAAGGTATAAAAACCAATAGTAGTAATTTGTCGAAAAAAGTTTACTTATTTATATTCAAACAATATTTTGTGGTTGCGTACAAGAGATGAACTGAATTGATACCTTATAGTATTAATCGAATTTTTTTACTTACATAAATCGAGCCAAGTAATTAATTGTGACATACTATATACTAGATTGATTATACTAGATCAACTTATGGTCGTCTAACATTCCATCTTTTTTAAATTTAATAATGAATCTGATTTTATTTATAAAATCTCGTGATTGTAAATTGTATTATTGTAATATGCCAACACTGACTACTTTTCCATTACATCTATTTTAACTTAAAAAACAAGATAATAAACAAATTATTTTGATAGAATTTTCAAACAAAACTGCCAATATCATGTGACATTCTGTAAAATGAAATTGAGATACTGTCTCATCCCACGTTGCATGACATAATAGTTTTATTTATTTTAATAATAGAATAAATCATTGATCCTTATTTTTCATCTGAAGTAGATAGATGTGCTCTGATTCTACACTATCTCCTTTACAATGTTTCTTGCACATATAATAAAATATGTGAATACTACTACAATGCTATTTTAAAGTTTATTTTGTATTAATAACCTTCAAAATATTCGCAAAGGGTTAAAAGAACACACTAAACAAACCCGAAACGACTAACTCATTTAAAAGACATCAATGGAAAAGTCACAATTGCAATAAATTACTACTGCTGCTCCTCCTCCCTATATTAATGACTAGTAAATAAAATAAGACACTAGAATCATGAATTTTGGACACACCAACCATTTCTCAAAAACAATAAATTCAACACCAAATTTTTTGTGATTAATAGTAATATATGACATTTATAATCATTCAATATGAGATCTTTAAATATTCCTCGAACAAAATAGAGGAAATTAGGATATATATAGTTATTTGAACATTATATACAAAATAAATAAAAAAGAGGCATCGCAATTCCATTTAGAAAAAAAAATAGTGCTAAATTTCAAACATAACATTCCTCTTTCTCCAAATATGACAGCAGATCTTTCGAATTTGAAATAAAAGGAAATTTTATGAGAGAAAAAGATTACGAAATATTTTCCATTGACAAATAAAGAAATAAATATATTTCTCTGTAAAAATTTAATTCTCCGAATAAATCCGAGATTCAGTTATGCGAATATCCGGTTTAATTGCATACATTCAAACCGGATTTATAATGAGCTATTTAATTCACAATTTAATTGTTAAAATTAGAATAAGATTGTGAGATGGAGAAAAACTGAAGTAACCTTTTTTCGCAGAATTTGGTTTAGTTTTGGCGCACGCACTTTGTAAGAAAACTACATCCAACAACCATTACCTCTCCTTGCATACTTCCCCAATTTACTTTTCTTCATCTTCGAGCAATTTCATCTAATTCGATCTTTTTCGGGGTTTAGTTTTCGTGTCTTAGTTGTTTGAACATGCCCATTTTTTACCCCGATTTCCATTCTATTTCTCGGGATTATCAGAGCTGGTGTAGGATTAAGGGAAATAGGAGGTTTTGTTGTTGTTGATGTTCGAGGTCAAGGGCTGGTGTGTTTTTCTTCTTTTTTATAAATAGTGGTTTTGTTGATTTTCGAATTAGGTTTTGGTGTGGGGCTTATTTGGGGTTTTGATCATTTCGTTGGAAGACTGATTTTTTATGTGAATTTCTCGACGGTTCTGTTGCTGTTGTGTTTAATTGGTGCTGTGCAGAGTGTTTCTTTTCTTGATTTGTCTCTTGGTTTGGGGTTGAATTTGGATTGTTGAGTTTGTAAAGTGAGATGTATATTGAGGAATTGAAAGAGGGGGATTCTGAGTGCGGTGAGCAGCAAGTGTGTGGTGATCTTTGTGAAGGGGATTTAATCGTTTGGGACCCGAAAAGGCTCTTGGTCGGGGCGGGTGCACGAGCTCTTTTCTATCCAACATTGTTGTATAATGTTGTCAGGAATAAGATTCAGTCCGAGTTCCGGTGGTGGGATAGGGTTGACGAGGTATAAATTAACTCTTGATTTGAATATTTGTTAATAGTTTTATGGCTGTATTTCTGGTTCCTTGTTTGTATTGTTGTTTTTCCTTGAATTTTTGTTATTTGTTGTAGGTTTGGAAGTATGAATATTAGTATTACTCTGTTGGAAATGTAGTTGTAGTGTGTTGTTCTTTATTCTGTCTGGAAATAAAACCTCACTTTTAATAGCAAAAATAGAGCCTTGTCTACTGATGGCTCTAGAGAATGCACTTGGTTTTGTTTCTCGAGGTTCAGTCCATTTAAAGGATATAACTTCCTTTTAGGGTATCTGAGTAAATTTAGTGGAGTATTTAGGTAGTTTCTTCAAAGAAATCAGGTTAACATGGATATGGACTTATGGAGTAAGCAAGGACAAGGGAAACTTCTCACGATTGAAGATTCTTATCTCTATTATAGATTTTATTGTTTGTGTGTTGGACTGTTGGTTGAGTTATTCCTTTTAGAAGTTATGAGTTTGGAAAATTTTCTGCATATTTTCTGATTCTTTTAGATTATTCTTTTGTGAGTGTTGTTGGAGTCTTGTAGTATAGTAACTTTTAGCGAAAATTATCAACCTACTAAAACAATATTTGTCAGAGAAATGCATGAAAGTAATAGCAGTACAAAAATACATATGCAGAGTTTTATCCATGAGCCAAAGCATTTTAACTTTCTACACCATAGTTATTTTTTTTATTTTCTTAAGTATCTTGCTTGTTTTTCCATTTACGCTCATATTGTTCGTTCTGCCCACCTTTGTGGAAACTTGGTGGCCTAAATTGGGTTTTTCTATTTTCCAGTATGTTTTGCTAGGAGCTGTTCCATTTCCAACTGATGTGCCACGCTTGAAAGCTCTTGGCGTAGGCGGGGTTGTTACTTTAAATGAATCATATGAGACTTTAGTTCCCAGTTCACTGTATCATGTAAGATTGTTTTACTCTCACTTAACCAATAATTTACATTTTTGCTCAAATTTTTTGAACTAGACAAAGTTCAACGGCATCACAAACATAGTATATTTTCACCTCATGTCCAGCTTGGTAAGGATTTAGCTATTAAATCCAGTTTGGCTGACATGCTGCAGAAGAAGCTTTAAAAGACAAGAGAATATCTATAATATGACGCCATTGATTTGAACTTGAATGAAAGTGGGAAGTCTCATCTTGTTAAAGTATCTAGATTTGGAGTATTAGATAAAATGTTATCATGTGATCCAAGTTGGTTATTTCTCATCAGCTGTTGTTTATGTTGAATAATTTGTTTCATCTTCTCTTTGAAGGATCACGGCATTGACCACTTGCTGATTCCCACAAGAGATTACCTTTTTGCTCCCTCGCAAAGGGATATATGCCAAGCTGTAGAATTTATCCATGGTAAGTTGTGTGAGTCACATAACACATTTTTCATACCCAAAATTTATGTGCCTACTATCAACTAGATTGTGTGCCACACTCTCACATATACACGTGTGTCCGTTTCAGGCAATGCACTTTGTGGAAAAACTACATATGTTCATTGTAAGGCTGGCCGAGGACGCAGCACTACAATCGTTCTCTGTTACCTTGTATGTTACCTAATCCAAGAATTTTCAGATGATTACAGAATCCAGTTTTGTTTTGTGTTCTTTCTAAATCTAACCATCAATAACAGGTTAAACACAAGGAAATGACACCAGGAGCTGCATTTGAGTATGTGAGATCCATCCGGCCACGGGTCTTGTTGGCCTCCTCCCAGCGGCAGGTATGATTAATTGTACGATGCGGAACAAGTGTTCCGTTACATTAAATACTTACATCAATCAAATCAGAAGTGATGTAGCATTTTATCTTTTCCTTGGCAAAACACAGTGTGTTGAAGATTATTACAATGCGTTGAAAAGATCCGGGGCCGAGAGTCGTGTGGTTAATGCTCCAATAACAACTTTGAGCTTACCCGAGACTGAGGGAGCCGATGCTGAAGAGTTTGACGACAACTCATTGGTGTTGATCACTGAATCAGACCTTGATGGATACGAAGAAAACCACGAATCTGGGGAAGCGGGCGAGAAGATGATGAGTGAAATAAACCTTGCTTGCAAGGTGCAGTTTGTGAGCCAAGCAGCTATATCGAGGCTGTCGTACCTGTGGGTTCGTTACCAGACGGGGTCGAGGAGGAGTATGGGGGTGGACATACATGTTTATTGATGGAGGGTGAGAGGTTAGGGAATAAAGATGGGGTTGGTTTTTTGGTGATGGTGGTGAGAGGGATGTATGTATGAGTACAGTTGCCGAAGAAGAGTTACCGGATTTGGTAAGTGTACAGTCACAGAGGTTGTGGTGTTTTTATTTTGTCATGTAACTTGGGAGTTGAGCAAGTACAAAAATATTTATATATATGTATAAGCCTTTGGGTTTTCAAAGCAGTATTTATGCTAATTGTGTTTGGACAACAAACAACGACCAAATTCACTTGCTTAACGTAATTTGAGGTTGTAACGTGGAAGGAAATATTAAGTTTGTGAACAAGTAACATATCAATACGATGTACTAATATGGAGGAGTATATCAAACGAACCCAAGATAATATTTTGATTACAATGAATGAGGCTCATGCTATGACATATTAACATCCCAATGAAACACTAATTATAAAAAGGGAAAATTACTGAAAGAAAATCAAAAATTTTGATCACATTGTGGTTTGTCCCCGCAAATTTAAAAATCTACCGTAAAAATCATTAACTTTAATCTTTTTCTTAATTTTACCATGGGATCTAATTTGGGTAAAATAAAAAACCATCAATTTTAACATTTTTTTTCAATTTTTTCACATAGTCAGGTGAAATTATATTTAATGGTGACATCTGGAAAATCCTGTGAGAACGAGATTTCACGTGAAGTACAAAATGTTTAAAATGCATATTGTCTACATCTGATTTTAAAAATTGTAGGACCGACCAAAATTCATGATTTTTCAGCAATTTACCTACTATAAAAAATAAAATTGAAAAAAAATGTTAAAATTATTTTTTTCACAGCTAATATTTTAAATTACCGAACTGATCAGAATGAGAAAAAAAATAATTATTTTTACAGCAATTTGATTGATCCTATAAAAATACACCCAACTGCGATTTGAAAACGCAACCACGCAAAAAACGTTTAGTTTTTCTAGCGATTTTAGTTGAAAAGTAAAAATCGTTGAAGTATATCTAAAACAGCATGAGCAAGAGAAGATAATGATGGAGAGCCGGCCATTGTTGCTGGAGAAAAAACCTTGAGATTTTTGGGCACAACAAATCCAGGATAAGACCAAGGCTATGACTTTCCTCTCTTCCTCATTACCCTCCACTCCTAACTATTTTCCTTGTAAGTCTCCCCCTCTCCTCTCTCTCTCTCTAGAAAATATTAATTGGACATTAATATGACACACATGATTGCCCTATTCTTGTTGTAGAATTGAAGTGATAATGTTGTGGCAGGTAATACTCTTGTAATCTATCAATCCCATGGAACCTCTTGTCCTCAAACCAGAGCACCATCTTGTGCCTGCCAAATGTATGTATAAATGTCTTTGTTTTCCATTTGGGATTTACCTGTTGCTAGCTTATGTGAGAACCTTTACATGGTAGAGACCAGGGAAAAATGGGGAGGAGGCTCTTCTTCACTTTCCTTGCTGGATCAGGCGCCATGTCTGCAGCATTGCCATCCTCCGGGAAGACGAAGAAGCAGACCCCGTTCGATGAGAGGCGCCTGCTTGAGCAGAACAAGCGCATTCAGAGGGAGAATAACGTGCCCGATGACTTCCCGAGTTTTCTCAGAGAAGGTTTCTTTCTTCTTTTCACTCCACATTTCTGCCTATCCATGTATTAAACACATCTTCATGCTTCAGGTTTCCAGGTTAGAGTAGTGGCACCGGACTACTATGTTACGCGTGACTCAGGTCTCGTGTTGTGGGATATTGCACCTGGCCAAGGTGATTGCCCTAAGGATGGCCAGCAGGTTTGGTTTCTCTTTACTTTCTTTACCACTTTGGATTGCTTTTGTTCAAGTAGTAGTTGATTGATTGGTGCAATCTCAAGGCTGTTCTCCATGGCAGGTGACGTTTCACTACGTTGGCTATAATGAGTCGGGGAGACGTATAGACAGCACGTACTTGCAAGGCACTCCTGCCAAAGTTCGACTTGGTACTAATGGATTAATCCCAGGTAGTTGAGCTGAGCTGAGCTGAGCTTCATAATATAAGGTTTTATCAGAGAGAGAAACTGAAGTTTGGTTGCAGGATTCGAGGAGGGAATCAAAGACATGAAGCCGGGAGGGAAACGGAGGATAATCGTCCCTCCAGAGCTAGGTCCACCAGTAAGTCTCACTTTAATTAAGATAAAACTGTGTTTTTGTTGTTTTTTTTTCCATATAACCAAACTGTGTTCTTGCAGGTTGGACCTTCCACTTTTTTCAGCTCCAAGCAGTATGAAGTTTTTGATATAGAATTGCTAAGCATCCAAGATTGCACGAGGAGGACGATTGGCTTTTATTCCGATGTTGTTTGTTCTTGAGGAGAAAGACTCGGCAATTCATTAGCTAGTAAGTAATTCAGTTGTAGAATTAATTCATTTGATATAGAATTGCTAAGCCCTCATTATCAAAATCCTAGCTCCGCTACTAGTTTCACCCCCAAGGTGCGTCCAAAATTCACAATACTACAATTTTTAATTATGTTTAATGCTTAATATCATAAATACCATAACAAACTCACATAAGGTGCTTACATAAGATATGCAGCATATTATTTCTCATCATTTATGTACACAAGTATAAATACATGCCGTGCTCAAAAGCAAATTTACAATTTACAAGATTGTTGGGACGATGTATTATTTGATTCATAAGTGTGTAACTGATGGAGATGGATTTGATACCGTGATCGCTGAAAAGGCCCAGTCATTAGTTACGAATCTAAACTTCACCAGCAGAACCCTAAGAGTAAATATGTCGACGTCAAAACGAAAATAGAGCAGAAGCAGGCCAGCAATGGTGGTTTTACAATGGAGAAAGTATTTTGGAATATTAGTAAAAGTGAGGTAGGTGAAAGTGTTTTAGGCTCTTGTATTCAGTTATATACATAGTTGGACTTACAGGTTTGGCGTGAAACTGGCCGTAAAATGCATAAACGCCTAGCGCAACAATGTTTAGGACAACGAATCTCACCCAGGCTTCATAGTGGAGCTGCAAAACCAATTACAAATTCAAACGTTTCTCCAAATTAATTCACTACTGTGATTTCATGTTTCTGAAATACCTGAGCGAATAAAAAGATATTGATGAAAATGCTGATTGACGGAAGTATTGGAACTCCGGGACAAGAAAAACCTGGTGGATCAGTATAAGCCTGCCAGAAGAAGCATCAAGTAGTGTAATAAGTGAACTGGTATAAGGATGTAGAGATTATTCGTGACCAAAGTACAAGTCCCGGTGTGTCATAACTTACTTGTCGTAGGTAGAGAGTTGCACCAGCAAACACTGCAATCACAGAAGCTATTATGAGGTAAACAAATGAAGCACCAAATCGGAAGAGGATGCCAGTAGCACAACCGCAACAGGCAATTGCAACGAGGCAAAAGATGCCTTCCGCCCTATTAGAAATACGCTTAGTAGAATCCGCGTTAGATGTCTTATTGTCCTTCCAGCGTAGGGTAACCACACATGCTGAAACAACTGAATACCCTGTCTGTGACAAACATATCACTCGATTATAGGTCTTCCGATTCTGGATAAAACAGCAATTAAGTTTGTACTACTACTTACCAAGGATCCAACTGAGAGAACGTGTGAGAGCACGTGAACATTAAGAAAACCTGCCAAAATGCTAGCAATAAGACCAACCCAAACTTGTGAATGTACTGGAGTTTGTCGCGCCAGGTGGACTTTGGCAAATATAGCTGGTAGTAAACCGTCTCTTCCAAGTCCGAGATATAACCGAGACTGGCAGAACATGAATCACTTATTAGGAACTGCAAGACCAGAAAATTTACTGATTGAAACATAACTTCAGACAAGATTTACCTGAACATAGAGCCCAACTAAGAGTGTTGTTGTAAGTCCAGCAATCGCACCGCAGCTAATTAGGACTGAGACATATTTCAAGCCCTTGGAGGTGAAAGCATTAGCCAAAGGTGCTTCTTCTCCTAGATGTTCGTACGGAACCATTCCAGTAATCACTAAGCAAACAGCGATATACAACCCGACACAGATCATGAGGCTGCCAATGATGCCTAATGGTAAATCCTTCTGAAAGATCAAGTTCCGGGACACTACGTATCAGTTTAACATTCACACTTATACAGTGGCGAAATGTGAAGGCGTATGTTCATTCAGCATACCTGCGGTCTCTTGGATTCTTCCGCAGAATTAGCAACTGCATCAAATCCTACATATGCAAAGAAGACCACAGTTGCTCCTGTCAATATTGACTTGGCACCATTTGGTGCAAAGGGAGTCCAATTCGCAACGTCAACCTTAAACGATCCAGCAATTATGACAAAGATAACAATGAGTACCTGCACAAGATTTCGTGTTCTATCAAACATTGCACCAAATGTATGAAAGTTTGCCAGAAACATAAGTTGAAGAAGTTTAGGAGAAGAGAAAGAATGCTGGATGGGTAACCTTTGTCACGGTCATGATTGAGTTCAATATTGAAGACTCTCCTACACCCCGACACAGCACTACCGTGAGGAGGCCTAGAATTATAGGAGCAAAGATGTTAATCGAGAATACATGAAGAAATGTGTCTCCATGCCCAACCCAACTTGGAATGTTATCATTGAGAAAGGGAATGAGCTCCAAGACAGAAACCCAATAGCCGGCTAAGCTACGTGCTATGCTAGCAGCACCAATATGATAGTCGAGCATCAGCTGAGTAAACACTAAAAAAGCTGTGAGCTCGTTGAAAGCCGAGTAAGCATACATGTATGCTCCCCCAACAACCGCAGGCAAACGAGAAGCTAGTTCAGCATAACAGAGAGCATTCAGAACACAAGATGCTCCTGCAATGATGAAGCTAAGTGTAACTCCTGCAGCAGCAAACAGAGGATTTACTTTTCAATTAGGGATTTGGTTGCATTACTTCAAGTAGAAATCTGGAAATCCTTTCCAAGTGTATCACTTTTCACATTCAAATTCAATTATAGCATAATACCTAGAAATTGCCGATTCAAAATGACAATTAAACGCATTAATCAATCTATCTCTTAGCCATAGATTTCGCCATTAAATTCCAAATCCTCAGCTAATTAGCGAAATTCAAAATTAATGCGTACCAACTTTAAAGCAACAGAAAACTTTATTTAAAAAAATAATACTGCTACTGTCTACTAGTGAAGTGTAGTAACTGACCGGGACCGGTGTCACGGGCGACGGTGCCGGTGACGACAAATATTCCGGCGCCGATGGAGGCTCCGACGCCGATCAAAATGAGATCGAAGAGGCCTAACCGCCGCGCAAGGCTGTCGCGGACGGAGGAGTCCGGCGGCGGGGAGATCGGCTTCGACCTGGTGGCGGAAGACCAGAAGCGAGAGTAGCACGACGGCGAGGGGGATGACGTCACGGGGCGTTGCATACTTCCTTCCCGGTTGGTGGAGTGGGGAGAAGTAGTCTGTCTCTGTCCCTCTCGTCTGGGAAATATTTATAGGTGTGGGAAAGGTACAAGCATCCAAGCGTGTCGAGCAAGTGTCAATTCAGAAGGTACTAACCACTGCAGCGAGTGACGTGTGTACGTTGTGATCATGAGGAATTTGTTTGTTGGTCAATAAATGTCAACCATTTATCTATTCGATATCAAATTATAATCATGTCAAAATGTATTTATCACTCAAATGGAATATTAATTTTAAAGGGATGTACCTGGACGTTTCTCTATTTGTGAATATGAAAAACTAAGAGTACATCTAAACAATCTTTTGAAAATCAAATCACTGAATGATCGGACAAAATTACTAGTTCATGGTAGAATCGATCTGACTAATAAGTGAACTAGATATGCTATTATAATATATAGTATTAAATATATAATATACAAAAGTGTTTCAATTTTTAGAAATAAGTTATCTTCTTTGGTACAGATAAAGTAATTTCTTTATATTCCCTCCGTCCTGTAAAAATAGGCTAATATTTTTTTTATCCATCTCATGGAAATAGTCTTAGTCTACATCCGTTTATGGAAATATTTTCTCATTCTCTTTTATTTCATCATTTATAAGCCCACAATCCACTATTATTCAATTATTTTTTCTCCCTATTTCTTATAACTACAAATTAAAACTCATATTAACCCTAATTAGCTATTTGTATGGGACGGAGCAAGTAAAAATTATAATGAAAAAAATCAACTAAACAATATAAAGTGTAGCACTAATCTAGACCGGTGTCACGGGCAATAGTGCCGACGATGACAAATATCCTGGCGCCGATGGAGGCTCCAATGTCAAACAAAATGAGATAAAACATGCCTAATTACCGCCGCGAAGTACAGATGAGTCTGGCACCGGAGAGATTGGCTTCGACCTGTCGCATAAAACCGGATGCGAGAGTAGCACGACGACGAGAGGGATGACGTGACAATGTCTTGCTCAACTCTCATAATTCTTTCTTGATTCAAAAATGTACAAGTTGTTAAACGCGTCGTGCGAGTGTCAATTAAAGAGGTACTAGCTAACCCATGCATAAAGTGGCGTATGTAGCAGTGGCAGGAGGGGGCGGGACTAGTTACCATGGAATGGGACGTAAATTTTCCATGGTCACCCTCACTGTTTGCTTTCGGACATTAGCCCGAGATAGAAGTAAATCGTCCGGTGTTATCTTGGGTTGACTTGTTGCAAGCCAAACCATATTAAATTTAAGCCCAACATTGAGAGCCCAAGTTTCCCAACTTGATATCCAACTCAATTTTAAGCTCTGCAAGTTTTGTGTTTATTTGAAAATTTGGAGAGACGAACTGAGAGAATCGAGAGATAGTGAAGAGGTGGAATTGAGGATAAAAAAATAGATTTTCAGCTTAATGATTCATTTAATTACTAAATGTCATTTAACTCCCTCTTTTTTTAGACTCGCACATATTCCTAATTGGGGGTGCGTTATATTGCTAACTATTTAAATTGCTAATTCTGTTAACTTATTAATACAGTGTATTATGTTGAAGTTCAGCAAAATTATATGTTGACATTTTAATATCATCGTATTGACATTTTTAATACACTGTATTGATGAGTTAGCAAGTTAGCAACTTAAGAAAGTAAGCAATTGATCACACCCCTTCCTAATTGTTGATGGAAATGTCCATTTCCTGTTAAACCTAATTATTTTATCTACATAGTCATAATAAAATAATAACTTAGTTAAAATTGAAAAATGTGGTACATTCTCTTTATTATCTCTAATTACATCTTACTTTACCATATTAAATACGGAGTATACGATAATATTATTTTTGTATTTTTAAAATTAATTTTATTATAATATGAATATTTGTAATTATAGTGGTATAAAATATGTAGCCAAGAGTCTTTACTAGATAAAATATTATGATTTTAAAAAATAATATAAAAAATAGTAAAGATTTTATAGATATTTGGGTAAATAATATGAATGACTTAATCTTAAGAAGAATGCACATAGATTGAGTGGTTTGGAAGGTAAAGAGAAAGTTTTGTCTATCATTCTTCTCTAATTGTATTTGGTGTAAGGAAACAATGTACTCCATTATCTATCTATGCATACCATATATATTTATACGTAAAGCCACCAATGAACGATCTTCTAAAATTAGCAAATAATGTTTTCTATGATAAGAGTTGTCAACTGGGCCGGCCTGGCCCGAGATAAGCACGATTAGAGTTGTTAATTGGCCCGGCCCGGCTTAGCCCAAGCCTAGTGTGGGCCGGCCCGTCAGTGAAACGGATTAGGCCTGGGCTGGGCTCAATGGTTGAAGTGGGTTCCATTTGGGCCATTTTGTAAACCCATACCAGACCCAAGACCAGGACCATGAGGCCCGGCCCAGGACCAGCCCAGGCCCAGGCCAGGACCGGCATCAGAGGCCCACCTTATATAATTAATATTTTTAATGTAATTAATCATTAATAATAGCATATTTTCTTATTTATGCACGTAATCTTGTACATGAGTCATGCTAATATTCTCTGTATTGTTCTAATTTTATTATATGTCACTGAATGGAGTTAATATATACCCAAGTTCTCAACTAAATCCACATGAATACAATATTCTATATTGACTGTATACAATTTTTTCTTATATTTATTTTTGTTCAAGATGTATAAAGGATGATTGTGAAGTTTATTTTTAAAAATACTACTCATATCTTGGTATTCAAACCTCAATCTCTAATGAATAATTATGGAGTAGTGACAAACTCGTATTTTAGTGTCATGATTGGTGTGTTGATATGCTTAATTGTTGAGTTTTTGTGCTCAAAATGGCTATTTCCAGCCAATTGCTATTTGTTTTGGAGTTCACGTGTTTGTTGAGTGTTTTAGGCAAAATAGGCAAAAAAGGAAGTGAAACAGAGTCTCACCCGGCCGGGTGAGGTTTTGTGCAGAAAAGCCACCCGACCGGGTGGCATTGAGAAGCCTCGGAGAATACAGAGAGTTCGGAAGAAGTCCCACCCGGCCGGGTGATTTTACAGTACAACAATTGTACCCGGCCGGGTGGAACAATTTGACCTGCGCAATTCCAGAGAGCGCCGAAAGAATCCCACCCGGCCGGGTGATTTTCCAGTACAATTAATCCACCCGGCCGGGTACGTATTTCTGGCTATTTTTCCAAGCTGGAACGCGATTTTCTGAAAGAGGGAAATAAGAAAGGAAAGTTAGGGCAACTCTACTCATTCTCGACCGCCGTGAAACACACAACCCATCTCTCTCAAGCACTCTTGGAAGAACATTGAAGATTCAAACTTCAATTCCTCCGCCAATTGTACTCTGTATCATGTTTTCCATTGTTTTCTTTAATTTAGACTTGTTTTCTTCCATGAATATGAGTAGCTAAACTTCTTTTAGGTAGAATTCTTGGTGAAGATGCATTGATTTATAGTTTTAATCCAATTGACTTCGTTTTTATCTTGCTCTTGCAATTGTTTGAATTATTCTTGTGCTTTTTCCTAACAATTGCTTGATCACCAATTGGGAGTGTAGGGTTTCTTAGAATAATCGGGAGATGAAATATTTAACCTTGAAAGAAGAATTATTCACACATTAATTCAATAAAACTCGGGAGAGTTGAGGTTTTGAGTGGGATCTTTAATCTAATCGAACTATTAGGAGTTAGGTCTAAGAATTAGAAGGGGACTTCAATTATTACACCTAATCTACGGATTTCTCACCTCGGGAGGGGGTTTAATCTATATTTGTGATTGATTCAACAATTCCGGAGACTTTAAATGGTAAATCGGTTTCAATTGGGTTAGGCTATGAGTTGTGCATCGGATCCTTGAATTCTGCATATTTCTCTATCATTTTCTACAACTTGCTTAATTGTTTTCTTGTTTAAGTGCTTATTTTAATCTCTAAATTTATATGATTTCAGTAGTTGATAGTTTCAAACCAAAATTCTTGATCGTCTGTATAGTAGTTGAAATTTGTTCGTAGTACTTAGGTTTACACTAAATTGTCTGTGTGAGATACGATATACTCTTACTTGCTGTTTGCTACGATAACCCCGTACACTTGCGGGTATTAATTGGATAAAATAAAGTTGAGTCAAGTAGGATTTTTTAAATTTATTAGTTAGTTCATAACTTATATGTCATCATCTAGTTACAATAGTGGTTCTTCATTTAGCAAATAATATGAAAAATTATATTAGTACAAAGTCAACAAATGAACTTAATCATTATTTTAATTTAGATTTTGTGTAAGTGAGACATAATATTTTTAGAATCTCTTTAATCTACATAAATAAAAACAATCAAATAAAGCCCATCCCAGCCCACTTGGCAAGTGTGCCTGGGCTGGGTCGGGCTTAGCAAAATTAATAAAAGCCCGGCCCATCCTAGCCCGGCTCAAACAAGGGCTTGGGTCGGGCCAGCCCACTTGACATCTCTAAGCACGATGCTAATAAAGAAAATACTACTATAACATTTCCATTTGCGTCCTCTAATTTTAGTTTGGAGACCAACGATAAGGACACTTTTTAAAGCGTTTGTGGTATATTTAGGGGCGTTCAGTTTGCAAGATTATAACCCATGATTTAATTTGTATTATGTTTATTTCATGAGATTGAATCTAATGACTTAATCATAAACGAATAGTCTTATTAATATTAGTCATAGTCAACCCTCTCTTATTAAATAATCTTACAACTTAATTATAGATGATATGTTGCTACTATTTTATCTAGAAAATTAAATACCATTTTAGAAAAACAAATTATCGTTTTTAACTGTATTAAAACATGTCCTTATTTAGTATTATTTTTTTTAGTGAAAATATGACACTTTTGATTTTTTTTGTGCTCCTTTGATGCATCTTTTTTTGACACCGGGGATGAAGTGTAATGGCAATGCCGTTGACTCCATTTTCTAATTTCGGATTCACCACTGGTTTGTAGGTTGTATGTTTGCAGTGAATAGTGATAAAGACAAGAATTGCTGTTGCCTACCCAACTGCACTCTATTGTTTTTGATTGATTCATAATTAAATAGTCCCAAAGTCAACTATTCATATATTCGCTTTCCATTTACTCCAATTTGGCAAAATATATACTCCATATGACAATTTGCCTGCCAATTAAAAATATTCATTTTCCATTTATATTTTTGGCAAAATTTATTTATGACAATTTGCTTGCCAATTAAAAATATTCATTTTCTATTTATATTTTTGGCAAAATGTAATTATGATAATTTGCCTGCCAATTTAAAAATATCCATATTAAATTAATAAATAATTTTTAACTAATTTTGTTTTATATTTTTGGAAAAATGTAATTTTAACAATTTGCCTATCAATTTAAAAGTATCTGAGTAAATAATTCTATACAGATTTTGCAATGAACTAATGTCTCAACTACAACTAATACTGAGTTTACGATTTTGATCAAGTCATGTCAATACTAATAATCCCTCCGTCAAGTAGAAACTTTTGAAATGGGACGAATAATGCATAACTAATAAAGTAAGAGAAAATAGTGAAAAAAAAATTGAAGTATTATTGGTAAAAATGGCTTCAATTGAAGTATTATTGGTAAAAAATTGAAGTATTATTGGTAAAAATGACAAAAAATTGAAGTATTATTAGAGAATATTTTTGTAAAAAAATATAAAATTTATTTTCTTAAGGGAAGACCAAAATAAAATCAAGTTATAATTTTAAAGAATGGAGAAAGTATATATTCTTCTCAACTGTAAAATCATAAATTAATAGAATATGAATTTCATTTTTATATATTAATTTTTGTAATGAAATGCGAGTGTAATGATTTAGTAGAGTATGATGTTCATTTTTCTCAAATGAAAAAATAATAAGTACTAAGATTTTAAATGATGAACCTCCTGAAATGATAAAATGAAACAATTTTTTGGAGACATAGAGAATAAAAGTTACACATTGTAAAAATATCAGAAATGACTAGAAATTAAGTCTAAGGAATTAATAACAAAACAAATATAATGATTCATATACCAAAAATTGATAACAATACCGCCGTCATAATTTCATGCCAACTTTTTTCAAAAGTTACTATAGTAACTCGTTAGGTCAAGAATTTCTAGAGTTACGGTATATCCAGTGTTCTCTCTACAAATGACATCTTTTATTGCTTATAAATTCTATTGATCACACTCAAATGAACCAAACAACTCAAAACCTCTCTTTCTTCTTTGGGCGGCACCCACGGCAAGGGTTGAGGTGACAATTGTGGTTTTTTGGCGGAATGTGCGAAAATCGGTCGTCAAAGAAGTTTGCTGTCTCCTTCGCCCCGCTATACATCCGCCACTAGTAGTAGCAATTGTTGAGTCTTCAAGATGACAATTTCTTATTAGGGCCGGTGATCTGTCAATGATGAAAAGACTACCCCATGCAGACGTATATATAATATTTGGACTATGATACTGCTGAGAAATAACCGGACTTATGATACGTAAAATTATAGCTTCAGCTATGCGAGGAACCATTATCCCATGCTAATGTGATATGAATTCACATAGATCATACTATTCTATAAATGGTTGATTATGTTCCATTTTTAATATGAGAACACTTGAAAGTTAGTAGTAGTATCACCCAAAAAATAGGAGTAATTACTAAAAATAAGCACAAAATCTAATTATGCATTTGAATAATGAAATAAATAAGATTCGTAATGTGCCCCACACTGATAATATGCTTATGTAGTAATGTGACACCAATGTAGATATATTAGAAAAGCAAAATCACATTTTCAATACTACTCAACAAATTCAACATGTGAAATGTGAAAGAACTAACACTGACAAAATATCGAATTTTCTCCATTTGTTTTCTTTATTTAACTGATTTATATTTCATGAATTTTTGTAACGCATCATTGCCAATTTGATTCCTTCCTATATAGCTCTGCCGGTGTGGGTGAGATAGAAAGAGAGGACTGGGCGAGTGGCATGAGCTCTGGCTTTGCTTTTTCTCACATCTTTGGCTTACTCAATTGAATTCTCTTCAAAGCCTTTCTTATCTCTCTATCTGGAGGTTACAACTTACAAAGATACCTTCACATGGAAGCATAAGCATCATCGGTGAAAGGATTTATAAAAAGGACACAGCTTGTGTGCCCATCGCCATATCTGCATTCTCTCTTGAAGGTGGTCAAAACCATTGGATTCAATTTCAAGAGCCAAAGACTGGAGATTTCAGGGCTTACCGTAAGGCCCAGAAGGCTACCAACACTTGGGATTGAGGGTAAACTTAATTCTACTTTCCCCTATTGCATGCATTTGTGTTTGGAATTCATCTGATATATAGCATGTGTTGAACTTGCAGATTAGGGTTTTTGGAGGGTATAGGGCATTCCTGTTGGGATAATTCTTGGAAGCTTTACTGGTTTTGAGTTTTGGGTTTTGTGATTGGGATGCTTTTCAAGTCTGGGTATCTGTTTGCTCATTAGTGGTCCTTGAAAGATCGAGTCTTGAATGTGCATATAGGTACATGGTTCGTTTGTTCATTGGTGTTGTTTGACCTCATTTGGGTAGGGTTTTGGTTGTTTGTGGTTTGGGAAATTGTTAGGGTTCATCACATCACTGCAGTTAGTGAAGAGAAAAGTGAGTTGCTTTCTGCATTGTTAACCTGGTAGATATTAAGGAGCACTAGATAAGTTAGGGCGTGTCCTTTTGTACATCATCATTGGCCATCACAAGTAGTGGTTTAGAGTCTGATCGAATGAGGAGTAGGAGAGTGAGGGGGAGGGTTGTAAGGAGGGGGAAAGAGAAACTGGATTGCCCTGACATCGATGGGAATTTGAGTTTGGATGAAGGGATGCTTGATTGGACAAGCCTACCTGATGATACAGCGATCCAGGTTTTCTCATGTCTGAGCCACAGGGACCGAGCTAGCTTGTCATCTACCTGTCGGGCGTGGAGGGCCATAGGTAAATCTCCATGTTTGTGGAAGGCATTGGATCTCCGGCATCACAACTGTGATACTGCAGTTGTTACATCGCTTGCCAGTCGATGTGAAAGTCTCCATAAAGTCCGGTTCCGTGGTTCTGAAGCTGCTGTTGATATCATCCAACTTAAAGCTAAGAATTTGCGTGAGATTAGTGGTGACTGTTGCAGAAAAATGACCGATGTTGTATTTTCTGTGCTTGTAGCTCGCCATACAGCACTAGAAAGCCTTACTATTGGGCCAGATTTCTGTGAAGGTATCAGCAGCGATGCTATTTATGTACTTGCAATTTGCTGTCCAAAACTGCGGAAGCTTCGGCTCTCAGGCTTCCATGAAGTGGATGCGAGAGCAATCAATGCTCTGGCACAGCATTGCCCAAATTTGGCAGATGTGGGGTTCATTGACTGCCGAAGAGTTGATGAAACGGCCCTCGGAAATGTCACATCTCTTAGCTTCCTCTCAGTCGCAGGGACAACAAATATAAAATGGAATTTGGTCTCACAACAGTGGACTAAACTTCCAAACCTAATAGCTTTAGATGTTTCTAGAACAAATATTGCACCAGTTACTGTTACTAGCCTTTTTACATCCTCGTGTAGTTTAAAGGCCTTGTGCGCCTTGAACTGCCCATCACTTGAGCAGGATGCCAGTTTTGCCACCAATAACTATCACCAAGGCAAAGTGCTATTGGCTATCTTCACCGACATTCTCAGAGGGGCAGCTAGCCTTTTTGTTGATATGCCAAAGAATGATCAGAATGTTTTCCTTGATTGGAGAAATACCAAGGACAGGAAAACCAATGAGATTTTGAATTGGTTAGAATGGATCATTTCCAATTCACTTCTACGTGTTTCTGAAATTAACCCAGGCGGCTTGGATAACTTCTGGTTAAATCAAGGCGCAAGTTTGTTGATTAATTTCCTCCAGAGTCCGCAAGAGGAAGTTCAAGAAAGAGCAGCTATGGCACTTGCGACTTTCGTTGTAATTGACGAAGAAAATGCTAGTATCCACACTGGAAGAGCTGAAGCAGTTATACGATATGGTGGGATACGTCTTCTTCTGAACCTTGCCAATTCATGGAAGGAAGGACTTCAAGCAGAGGCTGCTAAGGTAAAAATTCTTGCTATTTATGTTCAATTTTTGGCTTTTCCTATTGGTACAATCTTACTCTTGTTCTTAAAATTGTAAAATTTTCAATTGCTTACATTACCACATAAGTGTTTCACGGTTTTAAGTTTTTTGTGGATACATAATCGGGCCATAATAATCCATCGTGAAAATATTGCTGTATGTAGGCCATAGCAAACTTATCAGTGAATGCTAATGTAGCGAAAGCCGTGGCTGATGAAGAAGGCATCAACATTCTTGTAAACCTTGCTAGGTCGGCGAACAGATTTGTTGCTGAAGAGGCTGTTGGAGGACTATGGAACCTTTCTGTCGGCGAAGATCACAAGGTTCCCTTTTCGTGATGTTATTTGAAGTTTCTATTTATGTATCACTTCGATCTTAATCTCGAGATTTAAATGAACAAAATTCCTATGATAGGGTTCATTTGCTGAAGCTGGCCGTGTAAAAGCTTTGCTCGACCTTATCATTAAATGGTCAAGGTCTATTGGCGGTGAAGGAGTGACGGTAACATCCTGCAGGCATCAATATGGTGATATTATAATGGAACTGAAAATTAGTGAAAACTCGCTCAACTTGGATCTTTGATTGATTTCAGGAGCGTGCTGCTGGTGCATTAGCAAATTTGGCTGCAGATGAAAATTGCAGCATGGCAATAGCTTCAGTTGGCGGTCTGCATGCCTTAGCCACACTAGCTCGCACAAGCAAAGTTGATGGTGTGCTAGAGCAGGTTGATTTTCTTTATCAAATTGATCATCTCTCTGATTGCATCATTAATGCTTTCTTATGCATTGGCCAATACCTTGAGATGAGTTGTGTTTGTCTGCCACCAGACTAATACTTTTTAGTCAGAAAATTGTTAAGGTAGCATATAAAAGATTTTATTAAGTTTGTAAGTGCAAATTTTTATCATTCAGTAAAAATGTAAAATGCCTTCTTACAAGAGCTGCCTATGGTTCTAAATTCAAGTTTCTTCATCTTCATTGTATCTCCTACAAAATCTCTGTGGAGACTCATCTGGCACGTTCTTTGTATATGTCCTCATCTGAACGTGCGAAATCCTCTTCTTCGCATTTTATGCAAAAAAATTTCTTGTCATCTACGGCATATCATATATTCAGTTTCTTCTACTATTCTAAATTAAGATTCTTCGATGGTTTTTGTAATATCTACTTTTCACTGCTTACTGTGTATATCAGAATATGTTTCTGTGCTCAACCAGTTTCTTACTCCTACCACTTGACATATGCTATCCAGGCTGCTCGGGCACTAGCAAACTTGGCTGCTCATGGAGAGAGCAATAATAGTAGTATTGCAGTAGGAAGTGAGGCTGGAGCTCTTGAAGCCCTTGTGGAACTTACTCGTTCCGCTCATAATGGTGTTAGGTGTGTGTGTATTTGTATAAATTTTGTTTCGAATTTCTTTTAGTTATTTTTGCACGAAGCTTGATTGATACTCCTTGCCTGTGGTTTGATTACTGGATGCTTGTGAGAATGAAAAGAAGCCCACTCTTGGTATTGGTTGATATGCAGGCAAGAAGCTGCTGGTGCGTTGTGGAATTTATCCTTTGATGATAGAAACCGAGAAGGAATTGCAGCAGCCGGTGGAGTGGAGGCATTGGTATGACATTGTTTCTTATCTGTGGAAGAAATTCAGGCTTGCTACTTTTCGTAATTGCTACACTATAGCTTCTTATGAAGCCATTGTTTTTTATTTTCTTTGTGGTACAATAGGAATTTTTTGATATGCTCCAAGTGGCAATTTTTTTGTGATGGTGTTAGGTGGCTCTAGCAAGTTTCGGCGCAAATGCCTCCCAAAGCCTTCAGGAGAGAGTTGCTGGTGCCCTTTGGGGACTGTCTGTGTCAGAAACAAATAGGTATGCATTTTAAGTTACTAATATTAACACACATTTCTTTTTTCACCTACATATTCCATATTATGGTGAAGAAATGTTAATGTTGGCTGAAAGCCAACGGATATTCTTGTTTTATTCAGTTTTTAGAATATCTACTATGCTCATTATTGTTGCATGCTCAATCATGGATATAATTTATTATGTCTTTCACCTATGAAAATATGTATTCTCATGTACATTCCTTCTGTAATAGCATTGCTATTGGGCAAGAAGGAGGTGTGGCGCCACTACTTTTATTGGCACAGTCTGCTGCTGAGGTAAGTCAATAATTTTATGTTATAATGAAAAATGGCTTGCCGTTTAATGAATGAGTTAGAAATCAGTGGAAATCGCAACCCCTTAGCCCATTTACTCTCAGGGTCCGTTTGATACATGAAATTGGAATAGGAATTATATGGAATTGAATTGGAAGGAATTCAATTCCAAATCCTATTGAATTGGAAGGAATTCAATTCCAAATCGTATGTTTGGTAAAATGAAGTACTAATTGATATGAAATTGAATTTGAAGAATTTGTGCACACACATAATACACAATGTGTGTATTTTGTGTATAGTGTGTTTATTTTGTGTATAGAATGTGTAGTTTGTGCGGTGTGTGTATTGTGTGCAGAGTGTGTGCATTGTGTGCAGAGTGTGTGCATTGTGTGTAGTGTGTGCAGTGAGTGTGCATATTAAGTGATACGAAATACGATAAATGCTGAGTTCCTTCACAACTGCCACAGACATAGCTGGTGGAAATAGTCTAATGATGTCTTTGTGTTGATCTTGACTTACTCCATTACTTTCAGGATGTACACGAGACTGCTGTAGGAGCTATATGGAATCTTGCTTTCAACCCTGGAAATGCACTCCGCATTGTAGATGAAGGCGGAGTTTTTATCCTAATTCATATATGTACTACTTCTGCATCAAAAATGGCACGCTTCATGTCGTCATTGGCACTCGCGTACATGTTTGATGGGAGGTACTTACAATACTTCTGAAATCTGAATCTAGATATGCCATGTATTACCGTGACCATATTATCTGAGTTAATTAATTTCCGGATGAAAGATAATGTATGACATTTTTCTGGGGTCTTACTGCGATCGTAGCAGCTTCTTGCTGGTCTATGGAGTATATAGTTTGCAGATACTGGCCTCAGAATTTTGAAATTAGATCTTTATGTGCAGAATGCACAAAATTGCACTGGAAGGAACATCGGCTGGGGGCACTTCCAAGATTATAAAGCTTGATAATCTCAGAAAATTGGCTTTCAAATGCATCGACGAATTTGTCATGTCTTTTTCTAATCCTCAAGCATTTGCTGCTGCTGCTTCTTCATCGGCCCCTACAGCACTTGTGCAAGTAATGGAAGCTGTTAGCATTGAAGAAGCCGGTCAACTCAGATGCAGGTTCTCTCTCTCTCTCTGTGTGTGTTATCTATCCCGTTGGCATTCTTGTAGTATTGCAACAACTGTACTGCCTTTCTCATTGAGTTAGTATCTTACTTTGACTCAGCGGAGCTGAGATTGGAAGGTTTGTTTCTATGCTACGAAATCCGGCTCCTACACTAAAAGGATGTGCTGCATTTGCTCTTCTCCAGGTAGATAGCTGCTTCCTCTATTAATTATGCAAAAGCATGTTCAATTGGATGCTACATTTCTTCATATTCGAAAAGATGATAATTTTTTCAAAAAAATTCAACTATAGTTTACAATCATTGGAGGCCGGCATTCTCCCCTTCATGCGAAACTCCTCCAGGACACTGCATCTCAACGGCTGCTGCGTGCAGCAGCAGCGGCAGCAAGCGCTCCACCTGAAGCCAAAATCTTTGCTCGCATTGTCCTTAGAAACGTCGAGCAACAACAGGTGGGGTCTTCTTCTATCTGAGGAGCATCAATCAGCGTGCAACGCGTGGGTCTGTGTACAATGTCCCACCTTCTTGAATGTAGAATAGAGCCTTGAGAACAATGAGGAATATACATTTTTTGCTGTTTAAATAAATCTCTTCATAGCTTTCCTACATAATTAAGGCCTCTAACATAGATTTTGGGTGCCTTTTCTTTTTGTATATCTCTTTGTAATCTTGTTATGCTTTTAGCTATTAATTAGCTATAGCTACTCTGTTGGCCTTCACTTTTTGGTTATTTTGAGGATATAAAGATGGGCCATCAATATTCCGCAGACCAAGTTTTCGTGTTTCAGTTTCGTATTTTATTTTTCTATTGCACAAAACATGCACAATGATGCTAAATTAGGTTATTTGATATCTGCCAAAGTTATTGCAGATTATTACAAAATGAGTAATAAAATTGCTCAACTAGAGAAGCATCATAAATAAATCTTGATTCTGATCATAATCTTGATTCAAAATGGCTTAGATTCACACATCCTGAACTGGTTGCTCTGTATCTGCACATAGCATCTGATTTCCTTTCCAAAACAAGAGCTTCGTCCTGCCAAACACAAACCAAACTTCATAAACATGAAAATCGACCTCTTAGATTCACGAGAGGCGAGGGTACAAGGCAATGGACTTGCATATCTATCATGAATCTTCCAGCCTTGATAGCAGATGTCTCAATACTCAAAGAAATCTGCAAAAAAAAGAACATAAGTGGCAAATAACATGCATAGTAGATTTTAAGGTTGTAAGAACTTTTCCTCACAAATTTGGATCCCAAATTTGAGCCACAGTTGATGCAAGAAACTGGCGCTCCGGTTTGACCACTTACTATCTTGTAGTTTGCACCCAACCCCACATTAACCCTGCATAAAGAGAGAGTGCGCGCGAGAGAGTTAAATGCTAATTCGTAATATCGAATTAATTATGCAAGAAGAGGTGGAAAGCTTACAGATTTTGGAAGAGTGCATGCTGATTAGCTGCATACTGAAATTTTTAATCAAAAGGAGTTGTAAAACTATGAGTCTATGGTGAGAGTCAATGAAGAGGCATAAGAGAGCACCTTGTGAAGCAGTTCGTGATGCAGGGCTAGGTGAGTTTGGCAGTGGCGGCAAAGGTAGAAGCTCGTGTTCTGATTCTGCTTGTAACGGACTAGAAACGTAGTCCTCTCCATCTTCTCCAATTCCGAGTTTTTGATTATGAAAGGTGGTGTATATATAGTGGAAATGGGAACAACTGTTTATAATTGAAGTCTTTGGACTTGGTGTACATTTATGGTTTTATTCAATAAAATTAGATGGCTATACTGACATATAACCAATTTAATTTTGCAAACAAAATCCATAAGCCTTGAAGATTTTTAAGATATAGTTATCATCATGAACACTATTTGTGTTCACAAGTTCCTGTCACACTAATGCCAAATGTCACTCGGAAAATTGGGTACCAAAATTGCTACCTAACTCACAAGTCACATTAGCTATGTTCAATGTTGATTACTTCTTTAGTAGAAGAAGACAAGCATTTTATTGATGTGTTAAACAAGTTTTTGTCAGTAAAAAAAGCAAGAGAAAATTGCTGGTTAGGCCAAAGACAAATGACATGTTTCTGAACAGATTCATCATTATCTTCTTCCTTGACATGCCATTCCAATCAATCCAAGACAAACTCACAGAATCTGAGGTGTGAGAATGAAGATATCGATGTTTTATATGACTACATGACGATGTAGAACAACTCTGGACAAGAATGTGAGAATCTGAACTTAAAACTGATTTTTATTTAGGACAGAGAAATGGATATCTAGTTCATGCTAGATACAACTAAAATCTGGTATCGTTGTGGTACAAAGGCTCTCGACTGATCTGAAGCACGCCTAAAAATCAAGTCTCTTCAATCAGAAGCATACAGCTTGCGAATCTTTCCCTCATGAGCAGACCGTGCTGAGGGATGGGACGATTTAGACAGTCTTGGTTGTGCTGTGGTGTTTTCGAGCAAGTATGGGACTATGTAGTCCTTCATTTCTCCATCGGAAACCTCTAGATGGGACCCCGACACGTTCACAAACTTCACTCTCCCAGCTTCATCCAAGGTCTTTAAACCAATCCAATCTTCGGTGTAGAGGGTTGTCTGGACATAATTTTAAATACGCGTAACAATCAATATGGGATCGATGTAAAAGATGAAATATTTGACGTAAAGCATAATACCTCTTGTGCAGGCAAAATGGGGTTCCAGGAGCCATCAGGGAAATACCCAAACCAAGCGGTGTCTTTCGGCACTAAAACCTCGTCGTTTTCAAACTGAAACGAAAGTGAAGAAACAAATCTTGAGCCATACTACAGTAAAAATCTGAGCACCATGTTCTGATTTACCTTGATTAGCACCAAGTTCTCTAAGCTAGAAAGCCGCTTCTTGTACGTGGAGTTCTTGTGAAACTCGTTGTTTAGCACAGGGAGGAATTTGCATCCGTTTTCATACGCATCTAAATCCTAATCACGAGAAAGAAGTGAGTCTGATCCAATCAAATAAATCCGACTATGAATGGCACAAGTTCAAATTATACACTAACTGATTGTGAAAGAAAGCATCCAATACGAGAGGGAAATGAGATAGAAAAGCGGAGTGGAGGTGTATAGAGATAAAAGAAGAGTAGCAGCAAAACTGTAGTTGCAAAAGAAGATCATATCACTCACTGTTGGAATTTTGATATAGTTAGCAGGCGCTAGATGTTCCTGCAAAACACGTAAAGCTATACATTCATAAGGGGTGAAATGTGTATGTAATTGACGAGTCTAATAGTTGAGACAAGAAAATGAGAAAGAAACATGGTTAGAGGTTAATCAGTTTACTGGCTAATCACAACGAACAAGTTTATAATTGGAATCAAACAATATGTGGACAATTCCGAACCTGAACATAGTTGCTGTAAATTGCCGCCTTGATCAAAGAGTCCACTAGAATGCAAAACCAAGCTGACTGCAAAATCAGGCACAATACATTCGGATGCTATCATAAACAATTTTCAGGCCACAAAAGCCAATCGGTATGTGAAATCGAGAATTAGCCTATCTCTAACCATCTGTAGTTGTTCTAGATCTTCCCAATGAAAACTTGCTTTACAAGACATTGAATAGCATGATGTATATAAAAGGAAAACTTACTTTACAGAGGGGAACAGAAGCTATTCCGGCATGTGGACCTCCAAGAGATACAAAATTTCTGACCTGTTGCGAAGGCGACAAATATGATGAATTTCTATAAAAAGTTTGCAGCTTGCAGAATACAGTTAGATCTCACACAAGAACACTTTTGTTGTCTTTGACAACAGAACTGCAAACAAGTATCCCAGTTGAGAATAGAGCATAGAAGCAAACACAACAGCAATATTTGAAGTCTGGTTAGTATATCTCAAAGGATCCCAGATACATATACTTGCATGCTCTTTACTTGCATCACGTCTCATTTATTTGTATAAATTTAGTCACATATTAAAAGGGCGAAAGAAGGATTAAAAATATGTAAATCCTAAAATATATGTAGATAAAACAATGTTTTAGAATTATGTATACAGTGATGCACTTACAGGGGGTCCTCCGTCACAGAGCTCAATGACACCTCTCCCGACCAAATTACCCTGAAAACATAAGATCGAGACGTCATGAGGATGGAGACCGTTCAAAGATGACACTAAACAACAAGAAGGTTTTGCAACTGATGAAGAAGGTAAAACTCAGAATTTGCAATGTTGACCTGTGAGAGCCCGACAATGTTGTAGCCTCCACTGAGCTCACTCATGCTCTTCACCTGTAAGTTGAGCGCATTCTCTCTGAGAAAGAATCCCTTGTCAATAGAGTAAATCCTTGGGTAAAGTTAAGATACCTTCTCACAGGCTAAGGCCGTCTACAACACAAAATCAGAATATATTAATTTTGTGTATTCTGTTCATGTAATGGAACGATTATCTGGTCATTTCTTGAAGAATAGTAATACCTGTTCAAAGAAGGGCATGGTCCAGGAATCCATACCACCATTTCCAATTTCACTAGAACAAAGGTAAGAAGAAAAGAACAAGAATCAAGGTATTATTCACTACAAATAAGAAACAAATAATTCCACAACATGTTCTAAGCTCCTCAGTCCTCAACTAGCAACTATGCTCTGGCAATAGTGACAACGAACATTGATTACTAATTCTTCCTTAAAAGAGAGTAAATTGGAGGAAGCTTATGTCAGAAAAGTCTAAACCTCCTAGCTATCATAACAGATTCGAATTTGGTGGAGTTATATTAACATGACATAAGGCTAGATCTTAAAATGCACAATGCTTCAAGCGTGGAAGAAGTGAGTAACGTATGATTATATAATCGAAACAGCAAGAACATCATACATGCAATGTCCTTGTGCACCAGACCAATCGCTCAGAAGAGAGGTGAACTGTGAAATCCCTTTGTTATTGCAATTATCAGATATTCCTGCAATATTATAGCAAGCAACAAGTCACCTATTGAAAATGCAGAAAGTAAATGATCCTGTTTCACATTACAAGGACCGAAAACATGCCATTTTCAGAAAGAGAAAGCAACGTCCTCGTACAGAAAAAACACACTCAAGAAGCTAACACTAAGCTTCAAAGGCGAAATTATCAAACACGCGTATTAAGAGACACGCGACACGCTGGGGATAATTTTTTCAAAGACGCGTGTTTCCCTCTTTTGTAATAAAAAACACTTTCCCTAATACGCGACAGGAATTCTAAATACTCCAATTTTGAGAATTTCGCCGAGCTTCAAACTATCCTAATACTGAGTTATCTATAAATGCTTCCAAGAAAACGCCCCAATCAACAACCTTTATCCTTTTTAGATAGAAGTCAAACTCCTAATCCGAAAACAACTGAAAAGTAGCAACCGAAAAACATGAAATCGGTCTTCAACTATCCCAAAAGTAGTTAAACTAAAGGGGCAGAAACTCATAAACTATGCTAATCTGTACTAGCTCTCATTGATGAAACCACTATCCACAGCAAACCAAAAAGCAACAGATATGAAAAGCAGAAGCAAATCCATCTCAAGAGTCGAGAAATCACCATGAAAAACGACAAACGGGATCGAAAGAGCACTTCTTGGAAGAAACAAGAGTTGAGCTATAGAAAGCACAGTAAACATCACCAATAAATTCTTGTTAGAGGCCATAAGTTGTTGAAATCAAATGGCCTCTAACTCCAGAAATGCTGGGACGGTTTCAGTTAGTTTGTTGCAGTTTGGGGCTTGTTGGATTGGCTCTCCTTTTTATATGGAGCACGAATAACACTTAGAAACGTGGGAGATCTGAGAGCTTTGTTTATCCCCTTTTCTTGTTTATAATCATCTGATGAATTCCCTTATAAGAGAAGTCTTCTGCTAATCAAATTTTTTATTGTTAAAGAAAAGATTTGATTTTTTTTGTGTAGAAACAGTAAAACTTTAATCTTTATTGATATTGAAAAGAGCAGAGAGCGCTCTTGCTGTATTATGAAAAGGGAAATTCGATTTCCACTTTTTTTTTACAATTTTTATTAAGTAGATAATTAATTATCACCATAAATATAAGTACCATGGTTTCGCAGAACGCAATATTTTTTTGGGCATTTTCTTAAAATCAATTTATAAAAGATAAGTATATCATTAAAGTTTTTGGTCAACCAAAAGAAGAGGCAAACAATCTGCAGAGCCGTTTATTTAGGAAGTAATCACGCGCATATTTACATTTAATACCATTGTTACAATTCAAAAACAAGTATTTTAAATTTTAATATTTTGAACAATGTCAACTAATACTGCATCAAAAATAATACTCCCTCCGTCCCCAATTAAGAATCACACTTCATTTTTACCATAAATAGTAGTAGGCCCCACATTCCACTAACTTACTTCACTCACATTTTATTACTAAACCAATATAAAAAAGCGGGTCCCACGTTCCACTAACCTTTTCAACCAACTTTTCTTTACATTTCTTAAAACCCGTGCCCGGTCAAACTGTGACTCCTAATCGGGGACGGAGGGAGTATATGGTCGAACTAGACGACGTTAATGATATATCATAGGCAAGTAACTAAAATTATACACTCAAGGTCATTGTTCTTAGTCAAGATTGAATTAATCAATAGTACCAAATTAACATTGTTATATGAGCAACAGATAAAGAAAATCACGTTAAAGTTCATGATTAATCATTTGATTGTTCCAATTTCCAAGCCATGAACATATTTTTACATGAAAACAAAAGTAGATTTCAATTACAAAAAGCTGTAAATTCAAAATAAAAGAAAAGAGAATAAAACACATGGCATAGGTTGATTTTATTTTGACAACTCAGACATCACCAAAAAAAAATAAAATCATTTATCACGTCGCTCATCACCAAAGCTCAGAGATTCTGCTCTCAAAAATCATCACTACCAAAACCTTCACACATTTTTCTTCAACACCCAAACCGTTTATAGCATCAACTGTTGATGACAACGCTAGGATTTCGGACAAGGTATTGTTTCTCGATCGCCTCACGTAATTTTCAAGGGCTTTTACTTGCTGTCAGAGACCCAATTTGATTAACCCTTTCCATTTCCTGCTGTTTACTCTGATGAGATTCCCTCTGTGTGTGATTCGTCTGATTAATTGATATGGGAATTTGTAGGAGTTTTTTAGTCGAAAATTCAAGATTGATTTTTTTTCCCCTCTTTCTTTTGGTGGGGGTTTAATTTTCAGTGCTTTATTGTGTCTTTTTGTGGATATTTTTTGTTTTAGAAATGAATGGCTGGTTAGTTTGATCCTAACGTTTTTGTATTTCTGAAATTTCAAGCGTAATTCTAGGCAAATAAGGGTAAATGATTTTTTACTCCTTACAGATTATAGGCAAATAAGGGTAAGTTTTCAAAGCAGATGTTAGTATCTGCAATATTCAATGACAAAGTTTCGCATATCCAGCTATACAAAATGCACGAGTCAGAAAACATTCCTACATAAACAAACATAAATTTTGAAATTTAAGGTAATATTTTTCATCATATGGAGTAATTACAATGCTTCACTGATCCAATCCAAGTATACAGAATAAGAGTCAAAATACACACACAAACATATACATATGTACATGATTGAGCACATAATTAATCGAGCACCAACTATAAGAAAGATGTCTAGTTAAGCAACATAATTGTCCATACTAAATACTCAATCATAAGATCGTATAAGTTAATTAAGTGGTATATTAAGAGGTCACGTATGGATGTCATTGCATCCTTTTCGCCATAACACAATAGATTTAGGTTTGCAGAGGTGAATTTATAACCGTTGGCCGGTAATTTTATCGTAAAATTTTGATACTTTTATAGTGATAATCTAACTAACCTTTTACCATATAAATAAATAACGACTTTTAGTATTTATACCATATAATTTCATAATAACTCAACCAATCTTCCTTTTCAAAATTTAATGCAATTTACGTTAACTTTGTTCGTCCGGATCTGATCGCTCGAGTTAATCCAAGTGATATGACAAAACTTAGTTTCATTTCCCTATTATCTGTTAGGACCAAAATAAGTGAAATGCGGTCCAACAGCCTTTGTTGCATCCTCTTATGCTTTTGGTATGTGGATTAGAAGATGTGCTGTGCAAAGGCGACAAATTCTAGTTACTGCTTATAAATGCTCGAATTTATTACTGATGATAATATCCTCTTGTATGTTGCTATCCTAGTTGTATTAGAGGCGGTAGGTTTGTGAGCTGGGGATTTTTTTCAGGTAATCAGAATAATTCTATATGATTTATTACCATTAAGAAATTACTATAAACCAATTATATTGGACAAGACATATAACGTTACAAAGATTACGTCCTCTTAGTAACTGAGCCTGGTTGAACAATTTGGTTTATATTGGTTGAATTTTCCGACGAAACTTTTGTTCTTTGGGGTTACTGTTGGAGTGAGCTTTGGATGTTGTCCATGTCTTGATTGGAACATGTGCATTGTTTTATGATGAAAAAAAAGGTATCACCTCTTGTGATAGTTGAGTGAGTTTGTATATCATACCTTATCATTTGTAGATCTGAACTTGGTTTGTCGGTATATGAGGGTTGCCTGTCAGTCTGCATACTAAATTACTAAAACATGTTTAAGCTGGATTTCTTGTGGTTAGACTTGATAGATTTCCTTTCTCATCTGGATATTTTTTTTCCCCGAAGGTAATCATTCATTTCTTGAAGAGTTTCTCTGAGATGTCATTCTTGGATTTCTTCAGCTGGACTTTATGTTATTCTTGATGCATATTGGTATGTCAAAATATTTTTGTATGTTCTAAAGATGAAGATTATTGTTTGTTACTATATTGTGGTCATCTGATGTCTAGGAATCATTTAGGGGTGAGCAAAAAATCCGAAAACCGAATATCCGAACCGAACCAAACCGAAATTTTGAAATTCGGTTCGGTTTTTTCGGTTTTTCGGTTCGGTTCGGTTTTAAAAATACAAAAATTTCGGTTTTTCGGTTCGGTTCGGTTTGGGCGAAAAACCAAACCGAAAAACCGAAAAACCGAATTATATTTTAAATATATTATTATATATTTTTATTCTATTAATTTAGTATATTATATCATATATATATAATATATATTCTTTTAATATATTTTTATATAATAAATATTATATATATTCTATTAATTTTATATTATATATTTATATTCTATTATAGTATATAAAATAAAATAAATTATAGATATAAATATATACATTTTTTTCGGTTTTTCGGTTTTGTTTTAAAATTTCGGTTTTTTCGGTTTGGTTCGGTTTTTTAAGTTCGGTTTTCGGTTTTTCGGTTTTACGGTTCGGTTCGGTTTCAATTTTTGCCTAAATTCGGTTTTTCGGTTCGGTTCGGTTTGGACGAAAAACCGAACCGAAACCCGAATGCACACCCCTAGAATCATTTATAATTCATTGTTTAGCTTTTGGAAGTATGTGTAACATATCAAGCTTTATTGTTAAAATTAGTTTCACTGCTTGGTTTGATCAATTTTCTATATCAATTGGTTTACTAGCAAATGTATGGCATCATCTTGCACAGTGGAACTTCACTGCACTGTATATTTCTGCTACTTGTTATTTCCATTAGAGACTTGGCTGCAGGTCCTGTTCAACCTAACTCGTCATTGAATATTGTTTTCATTTTCCTGCAGATGCTATATGCGTGCTTTTTCAATCCCCCAACTCATTAAGAATTCTAGTTGTTGATGCCATGCGAGAGACTCTCAAGAGAGACTAGAAAGCTAAAATGGAGGCCTCAGCCTATAAGTCAGATGGGATGTTGGCTAAAGAAATGGAAGATGAGCTTATGAAGTACACAAAGAAGTATGACCATAAAATGGAGCCAAACTTGGCTGTGAAGACTAATGAAGTTCAAACGGATAGTGATCCTGAGGTTAACATCACTGAATGTACAAAATCTTTGGTAAATGAGCTTGTTGGAGCAGATATCGATGACAAAACGGAGACCTCGAGTTCTTTTGAGGACTGCAATTCTGGTGTAGAAAGTGATGATGCCTTTGGTGATTCTGAAGCTTCGTCAGATTTTCGTGGTGATGCTGCTGCATCAGCGTTGGATTCTGATGGATTCGGTGAAAGGTTTAGACTGAGGTACTTATTCTTTTCAGCGCACTAAGTTTTTCTTGATGCCCTCGTCTTTTGGCCCATGATGAAGATTGGAGCATCCACCCTTAAAGTACAGTCCTATGTTTCATTTAGATCTTTAACGTATTATAATGCCATTAATTATTAGCTGTGGACTCGAAAAAGTGGTTGGATGAGGGGCTTGTGGTGGTTGACAGGTCGAGTCATTGTTACCCTTGATTGAAGTATAGTAAAATGAAATTTAAGGAAACAGCATATTCGAGTCTTCAATCTTTACAAATTGTACCAATTCTTATAATGTGGTCGCTCACATTATCATCTTATGCCGCTTCTGATATGTAGGCGGAAAAAGCTGACAACTCACTGGAGGTCTTTTATTCATCCTCTTATGTGGCGTTGCAAATGGGTTGAATTGCAAATTAAGAAGCTGCAGTCACGAGCACACCTTTATGACAAAGAACTAGAAGTATACGATTCGAAAAGGCAGTCTGAACTAGATAGCTCCACAATGGTAGATGGCACCAAATCTGTTCCATTTTCACGGGAAAATGCTAAATTAAACGTCTTTAGGAGAAAGAAAAGGAGGAGGACTGAAGCAACAACAGATGTAGCAGCATATATGTCCCAACATAACCTATTCTCATGTTATGGTAGAAATATTCATCCATTGGTATCAAACTATTTCGTTTGCTGCTTCTTGCCAGTTAAGAACTTGATATTTTTGCAGAAAATAAGAAGTACTTAACCGAGGGTGCCTTCATGAACAACGAGTTGAAGAATCCAGGTGAGAAATGATATTTTTGCTATATATTCAGTTTTTGCATTATGTTTGCATCATCACTATGCACGCGCTGCTTGCCTAATTGCTTATGCTGTTGTAGGTCTCTCTCCCAATGATGAATCTATCTGTTGTCCCCCCTCTCATTGCCTATTGGACTTTGATATTGTTTAGTAAATCTTATTCTAGGCTTACAGCCATACGAGTTATTTTCTGTTTTTTTCTTTTCATAGGTTATGAATGGATAACATGACTTTGCTTACCCATTCTTAGGTTATGATTGGATAATATCATTCATATTCTGACTTGAGATTGATAGCGGTTTTCTTTTCTTTTCTTTCCCCCTTCTGGATGGAAAAGCTAGCCGGAAAATCACAACTGATCTCCAGATATTGGATGACGATGAACTACTATCCCTTGATCTTGGAGATGATGATAATACCATCGGACAAATACTTTTGAAGATTGACTTTCTACACTCAGAGGTGGGCAAGCTGAGGAGCAAATATGACAGGATAACAACAGAAAATGCTGAAAGAATTTCTTTTGCCGAGAAATTGGACTTGCCGCCTCCAGATAGTGAAAATGGAGTAGAAGAAATGCATATGGCATCTCAGAGTACTGCTGCAGTAGTTTCTCAAACTGGAGCATCAAGTTATGTAGATGTTCCTGTGACTAGTGGAAACATCGATCCTTCTTGCTTCAAAGCATACAAACCTGTGAGTACAGTACATAGCTTCATTTTCTACGTCATGTCTACCCCCTCTATTCTTTGCATTTATCTCGTGTGCAGTTGTTAATGGTGTGAAATATGCATTCAGATGGAAGATGAAGTACTTATAGATAATCAGAGGGTTAAGGAAGAGATGGACAGTTTTGAGGAAGTGAAGATTCAGGAAATGCCAATGGTGCTTAAGGATGAGACTGATAACACCACACCTCCCGTTATAGCAGAACCTGGCACTGCAGATGATCAGCCACCAGCAAAAGTCCGTTCTATTGCAAAAATTACCGGCACTAGAAGCAAGAGAAAGAGGGGGAGGAAAAGAACTGCTACCTATCGTCGGGGCAGAAGATCCACGGGTTAGTGTCCTTAGGTTCGTCTCACTCGTGTATTGTTGAGGAGGAGGTAAGAAGATGAATATTACTGCTGGGTATGGTTCCTGTTGCCATTAATGAACTCATCATGCAAATAGGACCACAGTTTTTGTTTTTTGGAGAAAAGTGTTGATTACGCTCCCCCTTCAACTGTAGATTCTGTGTTTATTCTTTTCCGTAGATTTGTATACATGAGATGTTGATGGCAGTAGAAAACATGGAAATTGCTTATTACTTGCGTGTTTGGTTCATCGAAATACAAGTTCAGGTGTTCATCATATATTACAGTATGTAGGAAATTCTGGTTGTGAAATTTTATGCAGTGGTGTTGTCACGGAACATCTTTCTGGACAGCTTGACAGAGATGAGGGCCAAGACAGTGGCGGAGGGCACAAAAATGACATCGGGTATGGACTTGATGAGCTTTAGCTGAGGTACACTCTCGCCTGCTCTCTTGGCTGCCATAGCTGCTGGTGGTGTTACTATTCCTGTGATAAGGCTGGATTCATCCAGCCTGCTTAGATTCACCTTCTCCTTCATGAATTTCACCAACACTTCCTTCTTCGCTGCCTCGTTTGGGGCGACCTTCCATTCATCATAACATTCCTGTTTTACCTGTTTGAGTTAGCGCCCACCCAACCAACTAGGAAGAGAGAGAGAGAGAGAGAGAGAGAGACCTGGACTTCCTCTGGAGAAGGAACATCATAGTGTTTACCAGGCAATGCAGAGTTGAAAGTGCTGGAAACATAAAACCAGGCTATTAAGATCAGAGAGGGAAGCCATTAACAGATGGTGAATATATTACCTGAAGATATTAAGCATTGCAATGTGAAAGTCTTCAAAAGTTTTGATCTCTTTATCTATGAATTGTCTTTCAAGTGTTCCCATCACCATATTCACCATCTGTGCTGTAGGCAAACCTTTCCCCATCAAACTCATGGCCAATCCCATATTCACTAGACTTAATGAGGCTATCTCAACCCTATATATGCATATATATTAATATATAGAGAGAGGGATTTGGAATTGCTTGTTAGTAGTAGAGGTAATAAGTAGAAGCAAGGAATCCAGAAATGATTCTGAAAACTAGAGATTCCTGGCTTTGCCTCTCTAGTTTGGTCTTGTTCTGACAAAAGCTGCACTTGAAGCTTGCAGATGCAGATGATCCTCTGTTACATTTTTATTATAGTATTTTTCAAGTATATATTCCACATTCTTGCTTGCTTCGAGTTTGTGGATGCACTCATACAATAAAGCAACCTTCTTCATTTGATTGTAAAAAATTCTTGAAACAATAATGTGTCTTCTTCAACTATTGAAACATCTTCTCAACAAAAAGGTAAATATGTTCTTTGATTGTAATTTCAGCAGTTACATAATCGTGTGATACATAGAAAAGAGAAACAGAGAGAGATGGAGAAATGTTTAAACAGTGTAGTGTTGATTCATGGCGTCAATGTCCAATCCTCTTAGCTTGGCAAAAGACTCCACCTTTCCTTTGAGGGTATGAATCTCTACCAATCTGCAAAATTAACATCATACAAACACTCTTAGACCCAAAAAAAAAAAAAAGATTCAAACCAAATAACTACCATTACCAACCAAACCTAAAAGCTAACCTTGCGATCTCTGCACGTCGTTTAGCTTCTTCTGCCATGAGATTAAGTTCTGCAAAGCTGCTCTTTTCGAACAGGGAATTTGACTGAAGCCCGTGCAGTGTCCGTTGCTCAGCTGCCCATGCAGCCTCACGCGCCTCCCTTCCAAAATCCTTCTTCGTGGAGAATGCAGTCTGTGGATCGAACACTTCATTCAGCTCAAGTTTCTACTAAAAATTCATCTATCATGGCAATAACTTACCCTTTTCTCCAACACAAGGCCCCAGGCTCTTCCACTCAGAGCATATCTAACTGCGAATTTGATGGGATCAAGAAGCATGTACGTCACCGTATTAAACAGCCAGATCACCCCCGTCCACCCCCACCCTATGCTTCTGATCCCAGCAAACTTTATTGTTGCAGTGGCAGCTATTACAGTTGCAATCTAGTTAAAGAAGATTCAATCAGAACAAAAAAATGGTGATTTTCTTGGTTTGGAAACTTGTAATGGTCTGACTAATTACCAGCTGTGCAATGAGGAAAGCAGTGACAAGAAGGAGACCAGGGCGTTCGAAGAAAGAAAAACCCCTCGAGCGGGTCACAAAGATCAAGGCCTGGCTGATCGTGCTGACTTGAAGATAAACTGCAGATGACATCATCTCATTGAGTGGATCCGCTTGTGTGTGATTCGACATGTTGTGGTGGTGGATGTTGAAGCTTCGTACGTTGAAATGATTCTACATACATATATAGAAAATTTAGGCCGAAAGAGAAAAGTTCTTTAGAAATAGGCATCAATGATTAGAGAGGCTGTTCAAGAATGGTGTTTGGAGAGATGGCTTTACCGGGAAGAAATCTGTTTCGTATGCAGCCCAGAAAAATATCACAGTCATTAGAGCCAAGTAACCTCCAAGGACTACCCCAGTTGCGAATATCTCACTTAGCTTCCAACTGTCCGGAAATGGAGAAGGTTTCACTCTGTCTTTCGATATTGTCATAATAGTACCTGAACATCGATCTTTCTCTCAGACAAAAAGAGGCAAAAAAAAGGAGCTTTCTATGCTTCCTAATTCATGAATGACTTACCATCGTTGAGGATGGCAATGACGAGCACCATGAATGGAGGGAAGTCGAATTCCCAGAACACAGTGAGCAGCATAAATCCCAGCTGCAAGTACCATTTCAAGAAAGATAAGGCACAATTTTCTTGCTTAGTAGTATGATAGAGATCATATGTTGAGAACAACTGAAACTTACCACTATACGAATTGTGATGGAGACTGCGTAAATCTAAGAAAAGAGAAGAAAACTATTAATCTCTTACTATGTTAATGCCAAATTTCTCTTGATAACTAAGAGGAAGAAATATGATTGTTGTAAAGGTGTTGTCTTCACCGTGTAGTTTTTCATTCTTTGGAAAATGGCGCGGCTCGTCAGCACGGCGCTGATGATCACGCTCAGACCGGGCTCAGTCAGAACTATATCAGAAGCACTACGTGCAGCATCTGTCGAATCTGCCACAGCAATCCCTATGTCAGCTACTTTGAGGGCGGGGGCATCATTCACACCGTCACCAGTCATCCCACAGATGTGTTTCCTAGCTTGCAACTTCTTCACAATCTCGTATTTGTGCTCTGCAGGCGACGATTAACTGGAGTTAGAGTTGATAAAAAGTCGGAGCCCGTTGATGATGACACGGATGCATACCTGGGAAGACGCCAGCAAAGCCATCGGCCTTCTCAATTAGCTCGTCCACGGGTAGAGAAGCATTCGCCTCATCCTTGGAACCACCGAGCAGAGATGACGAAGGATACATATTTGTACCCATCCCAAGCCTTCTTCCTGTCTCCTTAGCAATGGCCAATTGATCACCTGCAAAAGTTAGCCATTTTTCTAGTTATGTTCTTGATCATGCCCAAACTGATCTTTCTGAAGCATGTTTCCCACCTGTAATCATCTTGACACTGACACCAAGATCGAGAGCTCTCCTAATCGTCTCAGCACTGTCGTGACGAGGAGGATCAAAGAGCGGGAGAAGGCCAACGAACTCCCAAGGGCCACCGGGACTGTCTTTGGTGCCAGCAGGCACTTCCTGCCGAGCAACTCCAAGGGAGCGGAGTCCACGCTCTGCAAACTTGTCGATGATGGCATGCACCCTTCGTTCAATCTCTGATCTATTGTGTGCTAGGTTGAGAATCTATAGAGGTTCGTGCCAAGAATGTCAGCGCCTCGTATGTCCAAAAGGTATAGCAGTTGATGAGAGTGAGACGTACCTGCTCCGGTGCACCCTTGCTAACCCTGTGCATTTTCCCTGCTTTATCTGTGTATGTAAGAGCAGTTCTCTTGTCTGTTGGATTGAATGGCAGGAAATGCACCTCCGTTATCCCAGCTCGTGCCTTAAAACGAAACCGAGTGAGTTTTCAGCATGAATCTATCTATCTATCTATCTAACTATCATCAACAAGTATGAAAGGTCATACCTCCTTTGGATCTCCCAGCATTGAGACGATTGCAGTGTCGATTGCATCTTGATTCTCCAGCCTCGATGCTCTTGCGGCCATCAGCACCACCGCGTCCCTGTCAACTCCGTTGGCAAACAACTGCCAGGAAACAACGTGGATAAGAAGTTAACCGAAAGCAACAGAGAAAAGAGTTACTTGTTACATATAATTTTCATGACAAGTACCTCAATCATGTTCTTGTCCACAGTAAGCTTGTTCAGAGTCAAGGTTCCTGTTTTGTCGCTGCAGAGGACGTCCATCCCGGCCATCTCCTCGATTGCAGTCATCCTCTTCGTTATAGCGCCCTGAGTCATAGAACGAGACAGATTATTCAATATATTGCATCCTAAGACCTTATATTCAGGTGGTGAACCACATACCTGCTGAGATAGGCGATGCGATCCAATAGCCATGGTGACAGACAGAACAGTTGGCATTGCAATCGGAATCCCTCCAATGAGCAACACGAGGAGATTATCTATACCAGGACGATACGGCCTCTTCTGGAGGCCATATATCACAATGATCTCAATCAGCATCCCGACTGCAATCGAGCATATGCAGAAGTTCCCTATTGAGGTCAAAACCTGTCCATTGGAGGAAACCAACATTCAAAATACTCCTAAAGGCTAAAACCGAGACATCTTCATCAGCAACGCAGACTCACCTTCTGGAAATGCCCCACGTGGTTAGTGTTCTCGACAAGATGAGCAGCTTTGCCAAAGAAAGTGTGCACTCCAGTTGCTATGACCACACCCTCAATTTCACCTTGCTTGCATGTTGAGCCTGAGTATACCCCATCACCGGGATTCTTAGTCACCGGGAGAGACTCCCCAGTTAGAGCAGACTGCAAGGTCCAAAACAGTCAGATTTCCTTAAGCAAACAGGACAGCAAGAAATGATGAGATTCTTAAAGCACCTGGTCAATTTTCAGAGGATCTCCTTCCAAAAGGCGAGCATCAGCCGGAATGATGTCTCCGAGTTTGATGCTGATTATATCACCAGGGACCAGAATGGCCGCTTCTTCTTCGCTCCACTTTCCATCTCGTAGAACCTGGACATGATTAATCAGATTGGATGTATAATGCATTCAAGATGATGGCAGTAATATTTTGTCGTCACCAACAATTCAAACCTTGGCTTTTGGAGCCAATCTAGCCATGAGGGCAGCTGCAGCGTTCCCAGCATTGTTCTCCTCAATGAAACTGATGGTCGAGTTGATGATGAGCAACACGATGATGCCAATGAAGTCAGGGTAATCAGATGGCTTATTCTGCAGGAACATATTGACTCAAGTGAACAATGCTTTATGAAACTCAAGAAATGAAATATTGAAAGAGGAAACAAACAATAGTACCCCTCCATGTGCAAGTGCAATGGCCATTATTGCTGCTGCTTCCATCACCCAAGATAAAGGATTCCACATAAACCCCAGAAACTTGAGAACCTTGCTTTCCTATAAACATGAGAAAAGGATTAGAAGCAATACTAATTAGATGAGAAACAATCATGGCAGTGAGTGTGAAGTGGTGTTGCTAACATTTTTCTCTTGGAGTTTGTTGTATCCAAATATACCCAATCTTTCCTGAACTTGGCTCGTGTCCAAACCTTGTGGCGTGCATTCGAGACATTTGAAAACCTCTTCAATGGGTATAGTCTCCTGCATTAATCACTCAAGTTCAAGCCATATGCCAAAAACCTCATCTTCAAGAATATTACTACAAGAAATTACCAGATTAACTTCTTCCCGAATGACCGGACCGAGTGCTATGGACTTGTCCATTATCACCAACCACCAAGATGATTTGCAATAAAAATGTCTGCATTCACAATTTCACATCAAACTCATAGATAGGGAAAATGGTTCCAAATGCATCAAAGAAGAAATGTGGTACCTCAAAGTTGTCAACAATTCATTGGATGTTGGAGAAGCTAGAGATGGACAGAGTGTTCCAAGCAATATGAATATGTATGTATATATATTGCAGGTAAAGGAATAAGTATATGCAGTTGCAGACAAACCAACCAATCAAGACATGAGACATGAAAAATGAAGAAAACTGTGGATTTGCCATGTGGAGCCAAGTTTTCTTGGAACAGCCGGCCTGCCATCAAGGACATTCATTTGCAACAAGTTTTAAGCTTCAAGAAACTAATAATATATGACTCTGAATAACATGGGATTAGGCGACTGCCATTTTGTGCGTGTGTGTGTTTTTTTTTTTTTTAATTTGGGAAAAGAAAGTAATTAGATTTGATCATTAACAAGCAAGATTTTCACCACTTGAATATCCTCGAACGAACACATTTTGAGCATGGAATATTTAATAATAAGTTAAATGAAGAGGATATAAAATAAGAAAAGAAAGTAGAGATATATTTTTTTTCTTATGTCATTAATTACGAAATTAATATTAAATATAGGAGTATTTATTAATATGTATGGTGTGGTTTATTCATCAAATAATCCAAGATATATTCAAGAATGTACGGTGAAGGACAAGGACAAGGCCGTACAGGAAGAAGCATCTGCAGAATAACAATGACTAGGAGTAATTATGAAGTACAAACTATAATCGTACTTACCGTCAATCACTACTGACAAAATTATAGTATTTCTTCAGCTACATCGACTTGATCCATCATTTCATTTTTTCTGTACTACTATGTGTTAATTTCTATTCACATAAGATATGTCAATTTTATTTTATACCTATCATTCTGAACTAAAAACCGGCCTAATTAGGCTTCATTTTCTATTATCTTCCTCTTGTTTTTAGTTTAGCTTTGTTAGCACAAATCAAATTTTAAATTACCCTGCACACATCTGAAGATGAATCTTTGTCTTCAATAAGTGTCTCGTTTCAGAAACTTCTCACTTTGCCCCATGTTTTTAATAGCAAAAAGGTCCATTGAAATAGTCATAAACAGCAAAAGGCCCATATAAAATAGAAGCCTAACAAAGGCATTCACGAATACACCAAATTTATTATAAAATAAAATCTCGGCAATCTCAGGAATCTGGGCCGAACAGTGTAATGCCGAAGTTCAACTTTCGATTGTCGGGCTTAGCCCATCAAGATGGGCTTTGTGAAAATATTGTCAGTTTTTTATTGCTCAAATTGGAAATGTTAGTAAAACAAAACTGTTAGAGCATCTACAATACGAGGACACTTTCTCTTGGACACTTCTCTTTTTTTTCCATAGCCACTTCTGATTTGTCCACGGCCATAAAAAAAAGTTTTCGCAACAATAGTGGACACTTTTGTTAGCCACATTTCACTTTATTTTTATTCTTTGTATATTTTAATTCAATTAGAATTTATATTATAACAATTAGAATTCAAATTATCGGACTAAAAATAATTAGAAAACGAGATAATAATAAAATTAAAAAAAGCGATGAGACCAAATATTCGTTGTATTAAATGGATACCGGAGTGAAATTGGATGTGGAGTGAAAATGGATGTGGAGTGAAAAATCCTAAAATAAAAATTGGTGGGATATTTATAAAAATAAGCAAAAAAAAACCATTAAAAATTCGAAATTAAAAAAAAAATGGAAATCGGCGACCGCCGCGGCGGCCGCCGAGTTTCTCTCTCCTCCGGCTCGTCCTCGGCGCATTCGGAGGCGGACACTTCTGCCACAATACACAGGCGCGGCTTAGCCGCGATCAGGGCGCCCCTACTGTGGATGCTCTTAGGATGTAGTATAATATACATATACGATTTATAACTTAAGGGGTATGATCGAGTGACATGTAACTCATCCATCCTTAACCAAATGGTCAAGAAATTGATCCCTGCCTTTGGACATGGAGCAGCTTTAAATCTTTGTATACGACTTATTTTATACTAGTTCATATTATATGGAGTAGTATGCTAGGATGTATTATTAGGACGATTTATTTTATTTATATATGACCTTTGAGTTTAACTAACCAATTGAAATACAAGAATCTTAGGTCAAACTCTTGTTTTCATATTACATGGATGCTTTCAAACCTTCATCAATTATTTAACAGTAAAGATTCCTTACTATTAACGCCCTCCGTCCACCGATTAAATATCTCATTATTAATCATTTTGGAGTATCCATAATAAAATGTCTTCTCAATCCAATAAAAATTTAGTACTAATATTTGGATTTACAATGGAGTCACGTCCTATTTCACTTATAAATTAAAAACACTCGAACCTTTTTCTTAAAACGAATGTCAAAAGCAAATGAAATATTTAATAGTGAGCGAATAGGCATTATTAACACAATATTTGAGTAGTGACAACGATATAATTCATATATGTAAAGATGGAAATAGTCGTAGCCTGATGGATCACCGGTGGTGATCAGCGCCGGTCGCCGGAGGTACGGTACATTCGTGGAAGGTGATTAAATGGCGAGGGTAGATTTTTAATTGATTAACCCTACTTCCGGGAAGGTAATTAATCCTTAATTCGTGGAAGTATTTGCAAAAACCCCTTTGCTTTATTCTTTTTAAGTCACGTTGTTGATCCAATTAGTATTTAAGTATTAGCCATATGGAGTAATTTAATAGTGTAATATTTTTTTATTGGGGCCCTACGTACTACAATATACTACATTAATTTGAATATCAATATGGACAATGACGTAGTCGTAATATAATGGATGCTTTTTAGAAAGCCAACCACCATTGTCACCATAATTATCAAAAAACAAAAGAAGCATTTGCAATTTAATATTCATGTGTTCACCTCATTGGCAAAATTGATCAAATTTATTTTTTAAAAATTCAAACCTTAAAGCAATAGTTAAAGACTCGATTTTCTTTACCCAAAAAAAAAGACTCAATTTTAACTTTCTTTGTTATTTACACCTAGCATATTATGTGAGAAATGGAAATTGAGAATTGGACGACAAATTCAAAAATCATTGGATCTTTATTTGTCTGGATTAGTAATATTTTGATCATACCAAAATA
This sequence comes from Salvia hispanica, assembly GCF_029641045.1. Classification (NCBI taxonomy): domain Eukaryota; kingdom Viridiplantae; phylum Streptophyta; class Magnoliopsida; order Lamiales; family Lamiaceae; genus Salvia; species Salvia hispanica. The sequence goes on along the minus strand of NC_142692.1, from coordinate 4,875,400 downwards.
TCTCAACCATCAAGGTGGTAATGAGCGAGAGTTCTAAACAACTATCCAAGAAGAAAAACTGAAGGACAACTGATGTGTCATCAATTTCATCATTGAACAATTGACATTACAATTAAATTTTCAAAAAATCTTAATCATGTTTCAATAGTCAATACTTCTCCGTCCTTAAATTTGTCACCTATTTCCTCTTTCGTCTTTTCCTAAAAAATTATCACATTTCACTTTTACCATTTTTAGTAGTGATCCCTATATTCCACTAACTCTTTTACACTCACATTTTATTATAAAACTAATATATTGACCTACATGCCACCAACTTTTTCAACTCACTTTCTATTACATTTCTTAAAATCCGTGCCAAGTCAAATGGTGGCGAATTATTAGGAACGGAGGCAGTATTACAAAAAATAATATTCACTCCGTCTCGCAAAGCTTGTCGCATTTTGATTCGGCACATGTTTTAAGAAATGCTATAGAAAGAGAGTGATGATGAGTTAGTAGAATTAGAATGCATGGTATTCAAAATGGCAATAACTCATAAAGTGAAATATACCCTTTCAAAAAATAACACATTCCAAAGAAAAATGGTATATAGAAAGGTAAATCATTTTTTTAAAAATAAAACAATAGTACAAAATGCTTTAAAAAACACTAAGTGTAATACCTTCTCCTTTGAAGAATGATTTTTCATGAAAAAAATGCAAATATGGTAGTTACTCCCTCCATCCCGCTTTAGCAGTCTCATTGACTTTTCTGCCATTTTTTTGTAAAAATGATAAAAAATAGTTTGTGAAGAAATTGTAAAGTAAGAGAGACAATAATGTAGATAAGACTCTTCTCTATATTATTCTCTCTCTTAATTTACCATTTCTTCTCTTTAACTCTTTTTTATCATTTTTACAAAAAGAGGGCAGAAAAGTCAATGGGACTGCTAAAGCGGGACGGAGAGAGTATGAGATTTTACCTCTCCATAATACCTCTTCAAAATAGGAAAACGTAATACACCTTCTCAAATATCTCTCCTCTTAGAGAATGGTTACTCATGGAGAAAAGATAAATATAGCAGTTATGTAACTTTACCTCTCCATTTATCTTTCCCCTTAGAAATGTTCTTAGTCGAATCGATGAAAATAGAAATATATGTTAAACTTTTTAAGAAGGAGCGAGTATTTTAAATTGCAAATAATGAAAATATATAGTAAAAATTAATATTGTGGGGATATAAAAGATTACGATATATTCTTGTTAGTACTCGATGCCGTAAATACTAAATGAGATATTATTATTTAATATTCGATGACGATGTCTTGTTGAAATTAAATTACAAGTGGATCTAAATTAAGTATCTATACTATATTAAAATTTAAGAATGATTAATATACTTCAATTATCAACGCATGTCCCATCTAAAATTATACTAGTGTATACTTTCCACCCGTTAGCAACCTGTCGTTTTGGATCAGACAACCTCATTATCGTTAATAAAGAAAATTAAAACATATCACTCCCGACAATTCTTTTGAATAATAAATATAAAATAAAAACGTGGCTAACTCTAAATAGTAAGATAAGCCTAATTCATACATGCAATTTCGTAGAACTCAATAATTCTCATCTCAAATAGTTAAAAAAAAACTCTCTAATTCACTCTATATAAATCACGCATCAACCGCTGCAATTGCATTCACCAAAATTTGGAGCCAAAATCACAATTTCCCCCAAATCTCAATCTTCTTCAACATTTCCATGAACACAGAAACAATGGAAGCTGAAATTGCAATTGCATCCGAATTCGATTCAGCTTGGCTCCAATCCGTACAGGACTATCTCCTCAGCGACGCCGATTTCCCGATCCGCGACGCAGCAGCGCTCGCCAGCGACGACAGCGACGACGCTTCGTCGCAGATGATCAAGGAGCTGATGTGCTGCGGCGGTGACGGAGGTGCGTCGGCGGCGGCGGATTGGAAGCGGTACAGAGGCGTGAGGAGGCGGCCGTGGGGGAAGTTCGCGGCGGAGATAAGGAATCCGGAGAAGAAGGGGTCGAGGCTGTGGCTGGGGACGTACGAGACGCCGGAGGAGGCCGGCTTGGCTTACGACAGAGCCGCGTTCAAGCTGCATGGGTCTCGGGCTCGGGTCAACTTCCCTCACCTCATCGGGTCGGGTGCTTCCGAACCGAATAGGGTGGGCAAGCGACGTCGTATTTGTATAGATGGTCGGCGTCTTCGTTAAAGCCGAGCAAAATCTAAATAATTTCATTTAGTTTTTAATAAATGTAATTTGCGGAATATTATAAACTGTAATTTTTAGAGCATAAAATATAAAGTGTTGAATGCTTTCAATTAAGAGATCGGAAGATTGAGCTTTGAGTAATTGAGGTGATATACAAATACACCTTCATACTGCCACAAAGGCAAACCATTGGCGTTCACATAGAAGTATGTGTGTGCCTGTGCGCGTGCGTGTAGTGTATATAGTGTGTGTAGTGTGTGTGCAGTTCATATAAATGACTAGTTTTATAAAATGTGAAATTGAGAAAAATTGAAATTGTAATTAAATTCCAAATTCAAATATTTTATGGTACCAAACATGTGACTATATCTGACTCGCCCTAGTAACTTCGAAATCATTATTTGAATATCGTAACTGTGTTTTAAAGAAACTGAAGTAGTGAAATCTTATTATTGGAATTCCCTTGTTTCATTAGTTTTCTCAATCAAATCAAATGTTATTTATGTTTACTTGCATTATTTAATTGTTTTCTTTATTTTTTATTTTTGCAATAATTACACCCAAAATCTCCGTTTATTCAAATACTAGTATATAAAACTCAATATTTGATAGCCAATCACTGAATTTAAACTGCAATAAACTCAAAGTGTTAGTATTTATACTTGATTATTCTATAATTACAGCTTGAAGTCTAATACTGAATAGCAAAATTTATTAATTTACAATTATGATTAGATTTTTATGGCTGCGCGAATCCAAAGAAGTGGTTCGAGTCTCCCTAATTTGTTAGATAAAAGGAAATAAATTCGGGAAATTAGATATTCTTCTAGCACAAAACCAATAAAATATTGGTTTAGTCACTTCTGGTCGAATATACACAAAAAATTTAAAATTTATATTACTCTGCTTCTTTCAAAGTGACACATTTTAAAAAATGACATGGGATTTTATATACTACTCATATTTATTTAATGTGTTATATAATACTAGTAATAAAATATAAATATAAATAAAATAAAAATAATAGTGTTTGTTAATGTAAATGTCAATTTGAATGTAACTGGGAATAGTTTTTTAATGATCAAAATAAATCTCCGGTCCCACGATATTCATATGGTTTTAGACTAAAAAAAGGAATCTAGTAGTTACAAATTTCTCTTTTCAGACACTGTGGTTTGTTTTCCTTACATCGCAGAGAAAAAGAGTATTTGACTAATTTCCTAGTACTTGCCAAAATTTCAAGATTTTTAGTGAAATACTTTCTTTGTCACAATTAATATAAAGCATTTGGTTTGCTGCACGAGATGTCATGCAGTGTCATTTTGTGAGTTAATATAGATGGAGTAAAATAAGAAAGAGGAAAAAATAGTAGAGATAATATTATTTCAATTTTAGAAAATATTTTATTTTTAATAGGATAACTCAAAAAGAAAAACGTTTTATTTTTAATGGGACAGAGGGAGTACGTCTGAACACTCGTTAATTACGTTCATACCTTGGATATATTCGTAATCATTTTTAAGACTTCAAGCCTGCCTAAGATGTAGAGAAGAAAATTGTTTTTTTGCACTTTGAAACTTGGACGTGTGCCTGAAGTTTTCATTCTCATCTGAACAGGATATGAAAAATTTCAATGATATGAGAACGTGGGTGAGGGCAATGAGCCCACACAGAAGATGATCATCTTTTTGGGGGAGCGCTTGCCTTTTTTCTATTGCTCCTTGCTTGTTGTCCGCCTTAGTTTTGATGGTTCTTAGTTGATATTTCTAGTGGCTAGTTTTACTTGTTAATTTTTGGTTTATTTTTCTCTGGCTTAGATTTTTTGTTGCCTTTTTTTCTCTAGTTATCAACTTTGCGGTTGATGTGCTATTGTTTTTTATTTTTTATTTCTTCTTATTGTTAATTATTTGTTGTTTTATACTCTATTCACAATTCTTTGGTGATTTGAGATTTTTAGATTACAAAAAGGACCAAAGATGAATATAAAAATTTACTATAATTGGAGTAGTTATGTACTACTCCTTATAATTAATTTAACGTTTGAAATTTCATGACAATATTTTTTATATAACTATTATTTTTTTATAATATAAGTAATTAATATAAAAGATTGAGAATTTAGTGATATTATCTAAATAAGAAAAATTAACTTGGTATGAGGTTATTGGAGGCATGTGTTTCCATCAATCGGTGCACCACCGCCGCACACTGGAATTTCCGACAGTATTAATATTGCTGCACGAGTGTCATTGCAATGAAGCAAAGGTACTAGAGTGAAACCAAACTTTTTAAGATGGATATAAAATATTACTAACACTAAATGATACCAAAAAGATAATTTAGTAATGATTTTTGTTTTTAAGATGGCAGAGAATAATATCAGGGGAAAAGATAATTTAGTAATGATTTTATTTTTAAAATGAATAATTTAGCAATATATATTACCAATAAACAACATTTTATAGTAGTACTACTACTATTTATGAATGTTTAAACTTTAAATAACGTACTAAGGTTTTTTTGGTAAGAAATGTTTAAAATTTATATATTCTAAAACCTTAGCTTGCTACTGTTTATTTTGACTATCCAAATAACTACAATTTTTTTGCATTAATATGAAATTGGTAAAATAAGAAAAATTTAGAGAAAAAAGTGGTTGGTGTACAGTTAGTAGAAAATATAATCACAAAATCTTAGCATAAATAGCTAGAGATTAATTTTAATAGATAATGAAAAATTATAAAAATACATGACATTTTTTTTGGACAGAGTTGGTATTATAATTTTTTCCTAAATAAAGTAGATCACGTAGCATGTTTTCTGCAAGAGAAATACGAAATCTATAATGTCAACTTTCAAAGATGGATAATCATATCAACCAAACAACAAGACAAAAAAAGAAAAAAAATCATAATTCCAATATAAGCAGTATTTTTTAGGCTTTTTTTTTTCTGTTCAAGAAAATAGCAGTACATATTATTATATTTCGATATCAATAAAAATTCTGATTTATCCATTTTCTATATAATTTTAAATAGATGAAAAATAAATAATTGAACTTTAGTGTTCATATAGTTCATTAAAAACAATTATAATCAATTTTATAATATTAAAATCAAACTAAAAAGATAATAATAATAATAATATTAATAATAATAATAATAATAATAATAATAATAATAATAATAATAATAATATAACTCAACGACGTTGATGATCATATGGTTTTTACGTAATATATATAACAAAATAAAAATACTTCAGATGGCTTTTGGGGAGCACATATGGTTGCACTTTTTCAACATCACGTTTATAACCTGGAATATTAATTTTATATTTTCTGTGAAAAGAATCTTGAGATATATTATCATATCTTATTTTTATTTGTTTTATCTTACGTAATTATGTGTAAATCCAATAAGGCTAACATTGAATTATTCATAACTTCTGACCCATTTTATTAAATAAATATATTTATGCCGACAAACAGCATCTTATACGGAAAAAAAAAGAGATGGATATTACTACACCAGTTAGGTCTCTGATTAAGAATCTACGTGACTCACTGTAGTATGATTTTAATAACAAATTTATCAATTAATAATATTTCCAAAAAAATGAATATGGCCACTAATAATGCCTAATGGTGGTGTCATATAGCTGTTACATATCACTTAATTACAATGTTGTTTATGTGGTTTTAATAGGTCATAAATAGGAATATTGGCTTTTTTAGGAGACAATATATATTGAATCATTGATGATATAATAAGTTACCAATATAAGTATTTATGTTGACAAAGAAGCTCAAGTCGATTTGTAAGATACTAATAAGTTGAAATTCGAATCACCAAATATAAGTTTAAATAAGAGTGGGTAATTGTATAACAAACAAGTAAATAAATAACCTCGCGGCTGGCTACTAGACATTAATTGATTTTACGATCAATTTAATTAATCATTTAATTTCAATTAATTTCTATTAATCAATAATTAGTCAAAGTTTACGGCAAGTTTTCCTCATCAACAAAATATGGTAACGACTTAGGATTCAAATGAATTTAATATCCTCTCTAATTCGCTATTTTATTAATTTTTAAGAACGATTTAATTATATCCCTATCGTGTGAAAAATAAATATTCTATACAGGTCAAAGAAATTGAATTTAATTTCTCACAACACGCTTTTCCGAAAGATAGAGGATGGTCGCAATATAGAGACTGATGTCGAATATTTTTTAATTTTCAGAAGGCTAAATTAGATTTTCTCATTGACTTTATTAATACAATTAATTTTGTTAATTACCATAGATTTTCATATCTATAGATTCTATACTAGGAGTAGTATTATAGAACAAATTAACGATAACTGGAAACATGTGTAGAATAAAATATATGATGTGACCTGGACTAAGCACACGCGATATGATGTGACATCGTATTCTTATCACAAATTAATTAACAGATTCAAATTAATTAATAATCATGCCACGCATGAGTTATAAATTATTCTTCAGGTAGGGCTGTTCTAAAAAGCCAATAGTCACAAAGAATTTGTATCATTGCAACCACGATTTTCTTTTAGCTAGTCATTAGTTAATTAAAAATAAAGGGGGTGATTTTTTTTTATCAGATATAAAATATGAGTATATGTTGAGTTTTAATTTTAAGTATTAGTATAATTTATTCTTAGTGTTTAGAGAAAAAAAGTCCTATATTTATATATATAGGCCATTCGTCTCAGCTCGACTATCTAGAATACTAAGAATAGGTTACCTTGAGCTTTTGAGAAAAGATTAATGGATAAACTTATTTTTAGAGTCACACAATTGAGACGCAATTATTTGGGTTGGAAAATTTCTAAAAATAACAACAATCAGTGTTGCAAAAGAAAGCATCATTCAATTAATGATAAATTAACTTGATCTTTTGTTTTTTTAGGACGCTTTTGTTTGCGTTATCTAATTTTAGTTTGGACGTCAACAATAAAGACGTTTTTTAAGTATTGGTGGTGTATTTAGAAACACAAATTAGCAAGCAATAAAAAACATCTTTAACGGAGTTTTTTTTTTTTAGTAGTGAATAATCGTACAAAATAAATCAAATATATGTTGCAACTTAACATGTATATGGGAATTGAACTTAATTTAGGGTCCATATACCATTTTAAAGACATTCTAGTCGAATTATGGCCTCTATTTTAATTTTTCATTACCTCTAACTTTGGATTATTATTAGTATTATTGTTGATCCATTATTTTAGCTATATATTGCATGTCACCATTTTACGATTTAGAAAACCGTAAATATGAAACCAAAAATGGGCGTATCCTCCGATGATATTAAAAACTGGGGTATCCTTGTGAATTCACATCCATGGTGATGAAGTAAATCTAGGCCTGCTTATTCGGCCGGTTCCGGTTCTACCCGGTCCGGTTGATCGGGTACCCGGTTGCAAAATCTCATGAATCTCGGAACCGGAACCGGATCCGGAACCGTCCGGTTCCGGTTTGGAACCGACCGGGTAAGAACCGGCCGGTACCGGTTTCGAACCGGAACCGATTTGTAGTTTTAATTTTAATTTAAGTATACTAATTAATGAAAAGTTGTTTATTATTTACCTAATTTTAATCTGACACCAAACTAGATTTAACTTATATATAACAACAATTACATTATCTCCACTTAGTATCAAGAAATATGATTCTCACGTTAGCCCACGAGTTGTATGTGATATCAAACCAGAATTACGGTATATTCTTTCGCATGTTTCCTCAATTGGTAACCTCCACCTTGACTCCTCTAAGAGCTTTCATATGATCTGTTAAAATTATTTTTGTTTAAAGAACTCAAAGTATAATGGTAAATAATGATCCAAACACATAAATTGAAAAATTATATTGTCAAACCAAGAGTAGCATTTATTTAAGCAATATCAAAGTAGCAAAGGAATACATTCAGTAATACTAAAGAATCAAAACCAACCTTGATAATAATAAATGAATTACCGTTAATTACTATACTTCAATTTTAGTAAAAAAAAAAATTAAATTTAATATATATTATTCGGTTCCGGGTAGGAACCGGTCGGTTCCAGGTAGAACCGGAACCGGAATATGAAAACATTAGAACCGGTACCGGAACCGGAACCGGATTCTTCGGTTCCGGTTCTTCAATTACCCGATCGGTTCCGGTTCCGATTCCGGGTACCCGAGAACCGGAGAACCGGTTAAGCAGGCCCAAGTAAATCCACAATATCCATGTGTATTAGGCTATAAAAACTACACACAACTCATAAAACCATGCTCGAAAAATAAAGTGTAACAAGCTAGCTGATCAGAAATATTATAAAAACAATTTATATATTCGAATAAATAACTACATGCTCTACATGATTTTGCTGACAAGCAAAACCTAATCCTGATATGATTTTTTTTTAATAAAGAAACAATTCCAAAATTTATCTGTCAATCACGTTACAATTCTCCATTTCATTATGTTATATCCAATAGTTTAATTAAATTAATGCATACAATAAAGAGATGAGATCATACAACATAATGCAATTGGTTGGCAGTGGAATAAGTGAATAAAGGTGATAAATACAAGAGTAAAAGCCAAAAAAAAAAATAATACACCAGAACATGGAGACGAAACATATAGCAAACAAAACTAATCTAATTAACACTAATTTGATAGTGAGAAGAAGTTGAGACAAATATTTTTTGATGAAATTAAGACAAATATTTGATTTTTTTTTACTAGTGTATTTGTATTGGCACTAGGCCCACAGCTCACCACATGATTAAATTAATAATCAATAATTTCCCACTACATTATGTCTAGCTAGAATCTAGCTACTTTTGCAGATCTTTTATTGGTCTCATACATATTTTTGTACTATCATATCTATTGAGTTATACACACTGGAAGATCTTATAAATCCGAATGTGCTAGGTTTAAATGTTTAATATTCTTTGTGTTGCACGTAATGACGGCCTAATATTAATTTTAAAATAATTGACAACGGACTACTACCAAATAATGATTTCAACAATATTAGGCGCGATTATTTTTGGGTGGACTGTAAAAAACTCCCTCAATAATGTAATTTGCATATTTCAGGTAAAAAATATATATCACTAAAAATTTTGGATCAGACTTAATTTACTCAAAAGAGGTACTTTTACACTATTTAAAAAAAATTCCCCTTATTTCCCTTTTTTTATTTTAAGAGATATTTTAAGTTTTATGTTCATTCTCATCTCTTATCTCCCCTTCTCACATTTTCTTGTTTTTTTAAATTATTTTTTAAAATTTTTAATTCATCTATGTCATCCTCCATTTACTCAATTTAATTTAACAATATATATTCAGTACACATATCAAACTAAAATTATAACAAAAATTTACTCATATATAAATATATATTAAAAATAAATTAAAATGAAAAATTATAAATATATTGATCAAGAGAGTTTTAAGATGTGTATTGATTATTTATTGTTAAGATGAATTAAATTAGAAATGGAGAATGAGAGAATTGAATAAGAAATTATATATATAAAAAAAGAGAGAAGTAAATGGGAAAAGAAAGAAAAGAGATAAGAGAGGAGTGTTAAAAGAGATGAGTGTTAAACATACAGACTAAAATATCCCTGAAAACTAAAAAGAAAAAAAAAGCTAAAAAGTCTAAAAATAGTGTTAAATAGCTCAAATATAATTAAGTCTTTTTTCTGAGACCTCTAGTGATATTTTTCTATCAAATACCGAAAATATGCAAATTATTTGTCCAGAGACTTTTTTGAATTTTATTCATTGTTTTTAGAACTAATTAATGGTGGTGATCATCTAGAAATTATACTGTCGCAATTATAATTTTATTAGAGCATTTTCAAGGAGGAAAGGAAAACTGAGATGGTACATTTCTCGCTTACTTTCTCAAAAAAGTAACTATATTTTTAAAAATTAATGAATTCAAAGGGAACAAAGTAAATTTAAAAAGCCAGACAAAAATATAACCAACTTTTACCTTTCGTATAAAAAAGAGGTAACGATACTTTTTCAAAATTGAAAAAGATATTATACCTTCTTAAATACTCTTTCCATTAGAGCTTGGATTTTTATAAAAATAGAGAGATAGTAATTATTAGTATTTCTCTTTATATTTCCATTTACCTCTTTTTTTAAGAAGTTCGTATAAACTAGTCTAAATTTATAAGCTCATTTCGTTACTCTAAGGTCCCTATGTATTATGTGAGTCCCCAAAAACATCAAGGTGTTACTAGCCTTTCTAATTTCGTTTAAGAGTATATATTAATTTGTTTAGAAATATATACTCCTAGAATTTTAAATTATTTTCACAAAATAGTCCAGAAAATTAAGTTTTGATTATTCATATTTCTGACACCGTGATTTTCGCATATATTCACGGATCCCTCTTGGTTTCTAAGTTTCTAACCCTTACATAACGTGTATTGAATTCAACAATTTAGTTAATATAACCATGATTTTAATTGAAGTTTTAAAATAAAATTAAAAATGATTCCAAGTTGCGTATATTACTATATAGTTGACGTTATATTGATTTGAATAACCTCGAGTCTCAACTTTCACACAACCTTATTGCTCGGCTTATTATTCTCCTCGGATTTTATTTAATTTTTATCCAGGGATTCTGTGCATTCAGTAATTAATACTATTGTCCATATTTCTTGAAAATGAAAACGATTCCATATACACTATACACATATATAATTATTATAGGCTAATTAAAACCATACTAAAATGCTCAACTTGATAAAGCACGACTTCACAAGTATAAAAAAAGTAGACAATTAATATTTTAGTCCGTGGACTTTATTATAATATCAATCGCAATCTCTATTAATAAAAAATACTACTCCACATTTCTCAAAATTCTGATACCATAATATAGTCTTTATTATAACAAAATGTTCTTAAAGACTATTTTTGTTAAATTTCTTCACCTTAATTTTTAATTTGTTTATGGAAATTACGAATAAGGAGGTCAATAATTATACCATAAAGGTACGCACAAAAAATAATTATTTGAATTAAAGATTATGTGTATTGGAATTGGATGACTCACTCACTCACCACATAAAATATTTGTCTCTTTCAACAACCATGCACACACTATTTTATTCATCATTTCATAACGAAAATGTGATTAAAATGAATGTTTATAATAATGTAACCAATCAATCATAATCCGTCTATAAAGAAGAAGAGATCAAACACTGCCATTAACATCAATCACATAATAATTCCCTCATATATTTAGTAAAAGAAACAAAAATCAATGGAAGCTGAAAACGCATCTGAATTCGATTTGGCTTGGCTCGACTCCATACAAACCTTTCTTCTCAGCGATAGCGATTTCGATTTCGATTTCGATTTCGGTTTCGGTTTCAATTCCCCACCTGCAAATTCTCCGATTCCTATCAAAGACGAGAGCGAATCGTCGTCGCAGTTGGTGAGCGACGAGAGTGATTCGGCGGGATCGGGCGTTGCGGCGGCGGAGTGGAAGCGGTACAGAGGCGTGAGGAGGCGGCCGTGGGGGAAGTTCGCGGCGGAGATAAGGAATCCGGAGAAGAAGGGGTCGAGGCTGTGGCTGGGGACGTACGAGACGCCGGAGGAGGCCGCCGTGGCTTATGACAGAGCCGCCTTCAAAATGCGCGGAACCAGAGCTAAAGTCAATTTCCCTCACCTTCTCGGGTCGGGTGTTTCGGAGCCGACCCGGGTGACGAAGCGGCGTCGGACTTCCAAGGAGCAGCCGGAGCCGTTGAAACATGCGAAAACAGAAAATGAAATTTCGTGTAGCGCCTGATTTAGGCCTTCTTTTTTTTTTCTTTACATTTTTTTATCGATCTAAATTTGAACAACTATTGCCACTAATCCTCCAATAAGTACCTATTTATGTTATGACTTAAGCCTCAGATTAAATTTGTTGTTCTCTAAACTTAGATATATTTGGACTAAAACGGATGCAGCTGGTAGAAAATAGTAGTACTACTATAATTTCGAAAAAAACATCATAAAAAGGAGTAGAATGGATTACTATTATTTTTTGAAGGAGTATTATTTAATTCCTGACACCTTTGCTCATTACCTTGATCTCTTTGGTTAATTGCATCGACAATTTTGCCACTAAAAAGTCCAATATATTGTGAATTATGCTTTGAAATTCACACACATCTTACGAAACATTATATCAGTTTAAGTGACTTTGATTTTAAGAATAAACTGAGATTCAAGAAATTGGAATCTCTTTGAACTTTCATCATGTTTTCTCTTAGTTCGGTTAATCTCATAGATGTTGCATGAAATAAAATTATATTCTTAAAGACTACGCTTATAATAACTGAATTAATATCGAGAAAATTTCAGATAATTTTCACAATATTTCAAATATATATTTAGTAGGTCTCAATTATATTCTCTCTCGTCTATCTCACCCATTCTTTATAAATTTTCTTTTTTTTTTCTACTACGCATTTTGTTTTGTGAAAACAAAACGTAGTAGAAACTATGAGAAAGACTTGGGTGCGCGCAGCACCAATAAGCATGCACCCGTGCCACTTTCTCCTCCTCCTCCTCCTTTATCGCCGCTGCCTTATATCCCTTCCTTCACAACCCACCTCCTCCTCCCCCTCTTGCACTGCCGTCGTCTGACTCGTCTCCCCCTCCAGACCTCCTCTACCACTATCATTGTCACATATTTGACCGGCACGTGGATGGATAGTATTTAAGGTACATATGCGATACCTAGATAATTTTTCAAAGAAAATAATTAAATTTCGCCCTAAATTAAAATCACCTGAGCATGCCTTTTCCTGGAAAGAGAATATTTCGAATGTTGAGTGACTTAGTTTCAAGTATACATTACGATATCACCTCGATTTTTCCTTTTCAACGCCACGTTTACAGCATGTGGTCTTACTAATTTATGCCACACACATACAGTGACACACTAATATAAGTCCAACTGCATAATGATTAAACTATTGTATCTCCTGTATCAGTATATCTTTTCATATATTCGCACATTGAATATAATAGTATTATAAAGTCAGACACTATGAGCAAAGTAACACTAGTAACACACATCTTATTTTGGTACTCATTTAAGGTACCTTTATGGAAACACCAAAGATAGGAGCATTATTTTCAATGCAATGGGATTATGCTGTATATAAATTCAAAGTGATAGTAGTGTATAACAAGGGTAAAAGATTAATTTGTTCATGTAGCATGTATATCCACGTTGCATTTCTTATTTCTTTAATAATATATTGCTTTATTTCGAATTACATAGGAGTATTATAGTTTGCCTAGTTCGGAAAAAGAAAAAACCTCATCTAGTTAGGTCATTGTATGTCATGATCGCAATATCTTTTTATATTATATTTACAACAGATTTGTATTTATGGATTTAAAATAAGATGGATTAGCCTGACATGATAATGATCAATACAATTATTCGGTTCGAATAGATACAATATAGACAAGGTGTATTGCAATTAATTAAGAATGTAGAGATTTGAGAGGGAGAGAGAATGATACTGTGCCAAATTATATATTGCCAATTTAATCTGGGCCAAGCTTTTATGCTACTTAGTTACAAATTATTTTTGTAATTACATTCCTATAGTGTTGTATAATACTCCCTCCGTCCCACATTTGGAGTGACAATTAGTTATGATACGAGTTTTAAGGAATTGGTGGAGTGTGTAATGAATGGAGTGAGAGGTAGAGTGTGTAATAAATAAAATGAGATTGTGGAGTGTGTAATAAATGAAGTGAGATGATAGAGTGTGTAATAAATTAAGTGAGTTGGTTGAAGGTGGGTCCCTCTTTGACTTTTTGGTTTTTTATTTTTGTTTTGATTTATTTTAATATAGATAATGGCATTTGGGTGTAATCTTAGTGAATAATGGGGTAAAATTTTATGTGCAAATATGGTAAATTCTAAATGTTACTCCAAATGTGGGACGGACTTTTATGGCAAAATGTCACTCCAAATCTGGGACGGAGGGAGTAATTTTTATCGGTTCATATTAACACACATATAAATAATGACATATAAAAAAATCTTTAATAGGAGGAGATGTATCTTTGAAATTTAGAGTTTTGAGATTTTCTATAGACACTTTTCCTATGATTCCATTTGGTGATATGATATTTTGCACAAATATTCCGATCAAACACTCATTGAGTTGACAATTTTACTTTTCCAAAATCACGATCTCTTAATCTTAATCTCTCTCATACTCGATTCTCTCTGTTTGCCCCTTTCATGGCTCTCTCAAAGCGTTTTCTTATACCTCAATAACTCTCTATGGATCACCTCATACTCGGCTCTATCTCTCACGGGCACTTGATAGTTTACTTCACTCAAGCCCTCTCAGAATGTCTTTGCATCCCAATAAATCTTTATTTTCAATAATTGATTTTGTTGAATTTGGGCTAATATTTTAAAAATAATTGTCTTTAATTGTTTCGGTAACACTAATTATTCTCTAATTTAATGCGTTTCATTGTGTACCTTATGTAACTAAGGAAGCATGAATTACTGTGTCATTTATTTAGCTAAAAACAAGAATTTGAAACTCAAATCTCTGATTCACCACGTGAAAATATATCTAGATCACTAATTTTTTTCTAGGCTCATTATTATTTGAATGAATCAATGATAAATACAGAGGTCTATTATTGCTACATAAATATAATCAAACTATTATATTAAATCATTAGGTATGTGTTACCCAAAAAACAATTGTACATCGTCCCAATACCCACTTTAAAACTTAAGGGGTCGAGCACCCACTTTAATTAGTAATAAACTTATAGTACGATATTTTATTAATTCATGCATACGACAAAATCATAAATGTAAACGTGCTGAAAATAAAACCACTCCACAAATATTTGAATTAATGCACTTTCATGGAAGTCTCTCATCATCCGTTTCTCTCTATATATACACACCCATCAACCACTGCACCTTCACTCACTCAAAGCCTTCAAACTCAAAGCAAAACAGTTTTTCTGCGATTAACAACTTCTCATTCACCCTTCAAATTCGAAAAATGGAAGCACAAAATGTATCCGAATTCGATCTGGCTTGGCTCGACGACATTCAAAACTTTCTCCTCAACGATTCCGATTTCAATTTCAATTTCGATTTCAATTTCGATTTCGATTTCGGTTCCAATTCCTCACCTGCAGATTCTCCGATCAATACTACGCCGATCAACGACGACAGCGATCAATCATCGCAGATGATTGAGGAGTTGCTGGCCAGCGACGACAGCGATCAATCGTCGCAAATGATTGAGGAGTTGCTAATCAGCGACGACAGCGATCAATCGTCGCAGATGATTGAGGAATTGGTGGTCAGCGACGAGAGCGATTCCGCGGTATCGGAGGCGCCGAGGAGACTCGGAGCGGCGGCGGAGTGGAAGCGGTACAGAGGCGTGAGGCGGCGGCCGTGGGGGAAGTTCGCGGCGGAGATGAGGAATCCGGATAAGAAAGGGTCGAGGATGTGGCTGGGGACGTACGAGACGCCGGAGGAGGCGGCCATGGCTTATGACAGAGCGGCCTTCAAGCTGCGCGGATCCAGGGCTCGGGTCAATTTCCCCCACCTTATCGGGTCGGGCGTTTCGGAGCCCACCCGGATTACGAAGCGGCGTCGTATTTCGACCGATTCGGGCTCATTGAAAAAGAGAATTAAAAATGAAGCCTGATTTGGGCCTTTTTTAAATGAATAGTTTTAGCCTTTAGGAAATGCTTGTCGTAAGTATTAGATCAGACAAATGTTTGAAAATTGAAATTACTGTTCCTTTTTGAGCCAATCTAGTATATCCTTTGGATTGGTTTTACACTTTTCGTCACCAAAAAAAGCATTTTTCTTATCCAAAATGGCTAATTTTGTACAAGTTCAAATAACCAAATAAACCGATGATCAGATAACACGAATGTTATTTTTACATCGTTTTAATTCAAAGGTAAAACAATGAGGTCATTTTATGATCGTTTTAGTTTATAGTATGATGTTAAGCATTTGATAGCCCTCTCGCATATAAATAATCTATATATAAATAACCTCAGTCTTGTATAAAAACGACATTTATATTTTGATTATTTGGTTATGCATTACGATGTAGTTATCCGCTGTAATTAATATACAAACATAAAAATATACTATTTTCCCTTAAAATCCAACTTATATATGAGTAAGATTTTTCCTAGTTAATTGCATAATGAAAGTTTATTAAGGTAAACATTGCATTGAGGCATTTCATCAAAAAAGAAAAAAGAAATATTTTCCAATACAATAAATCATATTACTAATGTATTTAACTTAAACCAAAATAAACTAGCTAGGCACAACTCCCTTGAAATAAAAGATTAGGAACCATATATTTTGCGAAGATCCTCATAGATTTTTCACCTTTTCAATGTCACGTTTACAGCCTGTAGAGTTATTTGTGTATGCTATACTCTACTTTATAATTGATAAACAAGTACAAATTATAATTCCAATTAATAAGACTAAACTTTTTTTATTCTGTATTAACATGCACTAGAAGTTCGTGACCCACATTGCACAAAATAATCGATACTTTGTCTTTCGTAAGATGGATCCAAACTCAAATTTTATAATCAAGTTTAAATAATTAAACAAACAGGACAAAAAACAAACCAATAAATGAAACCTAACGCGATTAACAATAAATAATTATTCTTTCAAGAAAACAAAAATAGTTGAATATATAATTTTAAAATTTATGCACCCACTCTTACCAGATAGATCAGAAGACATTTTCTATTACTATAAAGCTACTAGCTAATTAATGTATGTATGTTTATAAACATACACGTACTCAAATATTTTTTATGTTTCTCTGTAGTATATATGTAATTAAAATCTTTAGCTTTTGTCGAATAAGGACTTGATAAATATAATATAGTAGTAATAAATATCAAACACTTATTAAAAGAAAAATTCTTATTAAAAAAAGAAATAAAGAATTTGTTTGGCCATAATTAAACGCAACCAAATCAAAATTGATGTTGTAATCATTCAATTATCAGAAATTTATAAGTTAATTTTTCTACTATTGGGACCTCCTCCGCATAATATCATGATTTGTTTGGATCGAATTATGCATGGCTTATTTTATTTTCCTGTTTATAATCAATTCCAAACACGTCATTATCTACTACAACAATATAGTAGTATTATCTACTACAACAATAGATTTAGAATGCACCTCATTATCATGCCTAATATAAAAAATGCAATTTTACATGCCACATGGTAATTATAAAATTATTGTTGCTAAAGTAGACCGTTAAATGATTGGCGGATTTAGTAATTTCTCATCTTTTATTTGATAGTGACACCAAAGTTCTATATTCAGGAAAGATACCTACCCTGGATTATATTTCTAAAATAAGTAATCTGTGAATAATATCGCTAGAATGTCAAATATAATGTGACGCCAGTTTTTCTATACATGTTTCAGAATTTGAAATCTAGATTATCTTGAATTCAACAATTTAGATAGTTTTACAATATTAATTTTGAAATTATTATTTTTTATTCTAGTAGTATTATATTTTCCAGTAATGTTTAATTAAGTTCAAATTTTATTTTATTTTATCATTAAATTTCATAAATAAGTCTTTAGATCTCGTAGCTAGGTAGCTTGGTTAGGAAATTAGGATTAGAAGTAAAAATAAAACCAACTATTATGATAATAATTTATACCAGTTTTTAATTCATAATTTCATTAAAGAGAAAAAGATAATCATACCCCCAGATACGCCTGTACTGCCCTGTATAAAACATAAAGCACTATTTAAAGAAATGATAAATAAATGGATCAATTATTGAATACCAAATAGTAGTATATAGTACTACTACATAGATAATTGTATCGTCCCACCAACCATGTGAATATATTGTAAGTGCTTCAGATTAACAAATACAGTTATAAGTATATGGAGTTGTATATACTACTCCCTAGTCCCTCTTACTTCAAAAAATAGACAGTTTTACTATTTGGAACTGTTCACTAGACAAAGTCTAAATATAAATTTTTTTAACTAATTACAGAATCATTTATAATGTGGACTCTATAATCCACTAACACTATTTCCATTATCTTTTTTTCTCTCTCTTTCTTTCCCACCTTATAAGAGAGAAAATAGTTTTCAAATTTAGAAAGTGCATATTTTTTCGGACGGAGGGAGTATAAGACGAATGAAGTATTATACTCCTTCCGTCTCATCTCAAGTGATTGACTGCTTTTCCGCACGTGTTTGTGAAAAATGATACTGTACGACTCTTTTCTATATGTTATTCTCTCTTACTTTACTTTCTCTCCACTTTAACTATTTATTATTATCTTCGCGAAACAACGGCCAAAAAGAAATCAATCCCTTGAGCTGAGACGGAGGGAGTAAAAGAAAACTTGAAAAAATAAACGTGATAATATATTACTCTTATACTACTCTCTCTGTCCCATAAGAAATGAAACGTTTTCCTTTTTGAGTTGTTCCAATAAAAATGAAACGTACCTAAAATAGAAACAACACCCATTTCTCTACTTTTTCTTCTCTCTTACTTTACTCTCTCTTCATTAATTCACAAAATATATAAAATCTTGTGTCGAAAACCAAATGTTGCATATTTATTGGGACGGAGGGAGTGTTAAAAAGCATTGTGAACGTCAATAGTAAGATATAATATGGCGATCTTTACTGATAATAGATGACGAATAACGAATCAAGTAAATTTCAACCCTCTAATATTGAAGTATGGTTATTGCACCGTTGAGTCACAGCTTTTAAGGTCGAATATAATTGAGTTCTCTCAATAAATAGAACAAGATTAATCACGATCGAGTGCTTTACATTTTTCTCAAAACTTTGTAAATACAAAGTCAAAGAGCTTGAGATGATAATAAATTAATAAGTCCATCTACTATCGTACGTACTTCCGTTGATCACTTTTAGTTTTATCTAAATTTCTCACTTTTATTTATTTTATTTTTTATATTTATATTTTAATAATATACGTATAAGTTAACATAATTATTTTAGTAAAATAAAAAGTAATAAAATTGAAACACATAATTTCTTATTAAAGAACAATGTTTTACCCATTCGAGACTTCGAAGAAGTTGTTTATGAAGTTTTTGAATGCTAGAGAAATGTTTTTGTACTCTCTACACGGAATATTAAACTGGCGAAACGTTCGATCTAAGTTTGATTATTGGCAGAAGTTTGATTTCTTTTGCGCTCGAGAGTCAAGAGTCAGTGCTTCCCTATTTCGGAGAGCTTCACGGAAAAATGAACTATACTCGGTGGCCTAATCACATATATCATCAATCTACAAATAATGCTTCATAGAGAATGTCATAGGTTCCATCAATATATAGATGTTGTTCTTTCCTACAGCAATGGCAATAGAAATAACATGGAGTAATACAAATACTCTTATCATGATTTGACAGATTTTTCGAAATATATATAGTAATATAATTAGTGCTTATTTTATACTCCTATATGAAAGTTTATAAACAAAAAAAATATGTATTGCATTACCAAACATTGGGAAATAGAATAGGTAAGAATGTAAATAGTGTATCGATAATTCATAAGAACTCACGTTTTTATAATACTAGTAAATTGGATTATAATTTTAAATTAAATGTAAATGAGGTGTTCTAAATTTGTAATCTTTGTATTCGTATACAACTATTTATAATATCATCGGACCTTTTCATTTTTATAAAGTAATTACTAAATATCATCATGACTTAATAATGTAGGTATGAAACAGTTCAACCAATATATTATAGGGTTAACTAAATTAAACCAAAACAACTTAATTAGCACAAATTTCCTGGAAAGTGAATATTGTGACCGAAGAGATCAACTTTCAGGTATTTCTGAAATTAAGTTTCTAGGATTTTTCCTTTTCAGCTTCACGTTTACAACCTGTGTGTGTGTATATTTAGGTTAATAAATAAATAAGGTCACTTATTTTATAAGTATATAAACCAGGCTAGAAGTGCGAGCATGACTCATTATAATGCATATTTAATATTTTTCTTTAGATCTTCTTTGGCAATATCTATCGAAAGATACCCAGATTCAATATACTAATCTTGTCCACTTCAAACTCCACGTGATCAACATTTAATTAAGTAACATTCTCCAATAGGGGTGTCGAAACGGCCAAACGGGTACCCGCGGGTATCCACACCCGATTTCATGGGTACCCGAACCTGAAAAATGACAATTTGTACTACCCGACACCCGACCCGCAATCCTTGTGAGTATTCCCATACCTGCAGTCACGGTACTTTGATTAAGGACTCTTTTATCATGTAGTATTCGGCGATGCGAGATGGTTTTTTTGAGTTGGCATATGGCTAATTACTACTAATATTTTTAAACTTGTAAATAAGCTTATTACCTAATATTTTTAGACACCTTATGTATTTATTTTTATATTTATGAGATTGGCTGCATACGCTCCTCATAAATTATAATAATGATGAATATCTTAAACAAAGAAAAATAGAATTAAACACTAAATAAGATGGCAAACCTTCAAAGTTCAAACTTTACCATTACATGTAGAATATTAATCATGTAGATTCTCAAAATTTACAATATTTAATAGTAATTTTTTTGGAAATGTACTATCTTTGATTTTATTTACTATTCTAATGTTGAATTTATTTTACAGTTCTTTTTTTTCGAAGTCGAACTATTTTTGTAAACTCTTTTGTTGATAGTTGTTTGATATTAATCAATATTCAAAATTAACAATAAAACTTTACCGTTTGATAGAACCCAGATTATTGCATTTCATCTTGATTCAAATTCATATGGTATTTGAATAAAATTTGAAATAATAGTGGTGGTGGCTGACTAAGTTCTCTGACATTGAAAATGAGGTAAATGATAGTAGATGATATGTGTTGTATAAATATGGGAAAAATCATTCTCTCCCTAAATCTGAATCGGGTATTTATTCGGATATACCCGATAGGGTATCGGGTATCCGATACCCGACATTTTGAAAATATTGCTACCCATTCCCGACCCCGATCCCGTATTTAGCGGGTAACTCTAAAGTAGATTGTGGGGAATAATGTAGTCACGGCTATAACAAAAATATTAATAAAAAATAATGAAAAAAATGCATATTAAAAAAATACTCTCTTTATCCACGAATAGGAGTCTCATTTCTTTTCGGCACGGGTTTTAAGAAATGTTAAGAAAAGTGGGAGGAAGAAAGTTAGTGGAATAAAGATCTAACTAGTATATACTAATTTTAAATAATATGTGCGCGAAAGGTAGAGTCTCTTTATTATTTATAGTAATTATAAACCAGGAATCATATTCGTAGATGGAAGAGTACGTGTTCTATCCAAAATCCTGAGTATACATCCTATCAAATCATCTATCAGTGCCACAGCCCACAAGAGAGGTGCCACAACAACTTTAAAATGTTCCAGATGACGTGACTAAGTCTGCAAATATCGAGAATTCAAATCATATTCTGCATATGTTGATTGAATACTTCCTCCGTCCCATATTACTTGAGGTATTTTTTGTCGGCACGAACTTTAAAAAAATTGAGTTTAGTGAGTTAAATAAAGTAAATAAGATAATAAAGTGAGATAAAGAAGAAAGAGTAAAGGAAATTAAAAGAAATAATAAAGTAAGTGAGCTTTGATATTTTTTTTAGTCAAGAAAAAAAAAATTCAAATAACTTGGAACAATCCAAAATGGAATACAACTCATGTAACTTGGGAGGAATGGAGTACTATTTACATGATTTAAATGAAGTTAATTATGACCCATTCAAGCACACATTATTTTAAACTAAGTCAATGTGCATTATGTTATAGTCCACATTCAATTATAAAGTCATGTCACACATTTTAACCAATGGCAAATTTGGAAATGAAATTGTTTGGTTGGACATAATGAGAAAATTGTTCACATCGGAAGAAAATGGTAGTGCAGCGGCCGTTGTTGGCAATGATAGTTACTAATTTTACTTTCATCTCGAACTTGCAATATATATGGAACTCCCTAAAGAAATTTATTGTACGAAATTTAAAACTCCATCATTCCAATATATTATTCTGTTTCAGATATATACGAAATATTTACTACTCTCTGTGTTCTCAAATGATATACACTTTGAGTTCGACACGAATTTTAATGCAAAATTGGTAAAGTAAGAGAGATGTAAAAAAAAAAATTAAAGTATTCTTAGTGGAGAATGAGTTTCACCTCAACCTCAATAAAGAGAAAAATATAAAATTGAAAAATGTATATTTTTCTAGGACAAACTAAAAAGAAAAGAATACATATTCTTGTGGGATGGATGGAGTATTTAATTATTTTAATGAAGTTAATTAGAGCATGTCAATTCAGTCAATGGTCAAATTAGTCTATCACCCATTCAAGCACACATTATTTTAACTTGGTCAATGTGCCTAAAAATAAAAGTGAACGCGTTGATCATAAAGTGTAGTTTAAGATTTTTATTTCTTCTCTAATAAACAGCTCTAATCAATAATTCGAAAATTTTAACAGAATTTTTGGGCTTGAATCATAGTTTTGTATTGTTTGATTTATTCTTCTATTATACGTTTCTTAGATACAATTATACTTTGAAATTATATAGTAAAAAAGTTTATCGTTGATTTATTAATTCTAACGTTAATTTGCCTTAATTTCTTAATAATCTTCAAGTTCAGAAACGGATCACAAATGCTTAATTTGTCAAAAGTTTTTGCAAAAAAAATATGGGATTCAATAATTTTATTGCATTTGAGATCGGAAAAAGACAATTTCACTATGTTCAACTTCCATATTTTCTTCGACGATGAAGCGACATATTTCCGATAACCAACAGGTCAAGGGCTCAAATCATCGTGAAGATAAATATAGAATTATTATTAATTCTTTTAAATAGAAAAAAAAAAGTACTCCAATCCAGACATTCTCGAAATTCCACTTCAACATTTGAAAGTGATTAACTTTATTTTATTTTTTGCTTTTTCAAATAACTAAATATACACCAGCATTAAATATGAAATGAACAAATGTACATCTTCTACTAAGTTTCAACCATTATTGTATAGACTTTGATAACTTAGCTTCTTAAAGTATGTTTGGTAGGGTTGATAGCTCATCTAGCAATGAAATTCTATGAACAAAATATTATTTTTAATCATAGAATTACATCCCTAGATGAGTTATCTATCTTACGAAACATCACCTTAGTATATAAATAATGCCAAAACAATTATATGAGTATCATGTCAATATGTCTTTATATCGATATTTGCATATTTATATTTAAATGTCTAATACAATGATATAGTTGATATATTTTGTATTGATATCTGTGATACACCGAATTGGAGAATTATATATTATAGCTATCATGTTAAATTAGTTATCATCATAAGACAATCTTATTACTAACGAGCTATTGTAAATTTTCTAGTGGTTAAATTGTCAGCTCAATGTGCATTTGTATATCCAAATATAATGTGCATTTGATATAAACAAATTCCTCAAGTAAATATTGATTCGTGTTTTGTGGAAAGAAACTAAATTTTGTATTTACCTCAAGCGTTCCATTTAAATGCCACGTTATGGCATGCACTGAATGACACCCACCTACATGCAGATGAAGTCACATTGGTGGACGCAGAATTTTTACACTGGTGGGTCCAATCTCCCGTTAACAATTGTTGCATATAGTACTTTAGCGGAGCTGAAATAATTGAGAAATAAATTTATTTTCAAAGAAAAAATATAACTTTCAAATTAAATTTCATAATATAATAAATTAAAAAAAGAATAAATAATCTACTATCAACTAAATAAAGTACTGTTTTACTAACGGAAAATCAAAATCGAACCCTTACCTCCAGCTTTTGCTAGCCACGCTGGACAACCAACTCCGTTACCTTCGGCATTGTGTTTTCGTCTAAAAGATATTATTTGTTAAAGTCGAAAAATGTTGCGGCAAGGAACCCATGTCTCACTTAGGTCCACCACTCTCGAAGACATTGACGAAATATTCTTGTTTCAGTTTCTTTGAATGTTTATTTCATACTTTCTCTACAAGTTTTAGTATAAAATTGATAAAGTAAGAGACATGTAGAGAGAAAAAATAATTAAAGTATTATTAGTGGGGATCGAGTATTAAAGATGGAGTAAATAAACTTAAAATTGGAAAATGCATATTTTTATGAGACGATTTAAAAAAGAAAGTGTATATTCTTATGGGAAGGATGGAGTATTAAGGATCCATACTCTAAATTATTTCGTACTTTTTCACTAATTCATTGATATATAGGACTTGAAAAAACTGTTTTGGTAGTAGTTTTTCGTACTTTTTCACTAATTCATTGATAATAAATGAAAATAAATTCATATCATATTAATTTCAATTTGACCATCATGAAACAATAAAAAAAATTAAAATGTTATTCATGTTTTTAAGTTATGAAATTGGCCAAAATTCAACAAAAATATGTGATTTAATAGAAATTATCACTAAATTTATCTTGAGTTTTCAAATTCGATAAAATTTTAGTCCAAAACAATTTAGAAATGAAATTAATAATTCCCCTATTTCCATCTATAAGCTTCTAGTTAATTGTGATATAAAATAATTCACTGATATTACATTATTTTATATTATAATAGTATCAAGAACACTACCGCAGCAAGTGTAGACTTATTTGCAAAGGAAAGGCTGACGGAATTGAATCAATACGACGGCGTTATGACTCCACACTCCACAGCAACCCCTGTTGTGTTCCTGGTTCCCACCACAGCGGGATCCACCCCTAGGCCCTAGCCCCTAGGTATGGAGGTATATACTATAGTCACATCGTCAACAGTTTAAGCATCCAAACGACAACATACATTTACATGTGATCAAATTAAGAACCTTCGCCGTACCAACTTTGTATTTGTTTGAAATACGTCAGCTTTCTCTCCCTTCATATATATATATATATACATAAACTCCACACACTCTCACTTTCACCCTAACACTCTAAACTGCCTAATCATCTGCTATATACATTACTCATGGAACGAATAATTGAATCGAAAAATGCATCAGAATTCGACTGCGATTGGCTCCACGCCATCCAAAACTATCTCCTCAGCGACTCCAATTCCCCCCTTGATTTCGAAGCCAATGCATCCCCGCTCAGCAACGACGGCGTTTCGCAAATGGTCGACGAGCTTCTGTGCGACGACACCGCGCCTCCTCCTCCTCCTCCTCCTCTGCGGGCGGCGGTGGAGTGGAAGCGCTACAAAGGCGTGAGGCGGCGGCCGTGGGGGAAGTTCGCGGCGGAGATAAGGAATCCGGATAAGAAGGGTTCGAGGCTGTGGCTGGGGACGTACGAGACGCCGGAGGAGGCCGGCTTGGCTTACGATCGAGCCGCGTACAGGATGCGCGGGTCGCGGGCCCTGGTCAACTTCCCGCACCTTATCGGGTCGGACATTCCGGAGCCGACCCGAGTCACTAAGAGAAAAAACACTGATTTGAATAATGCGTCGCGGTCGCGGAAGAAGATCGATTGTGTAGGATCGGATTAGAGTTTTGCTTAATTTAGTGTGAATCCTAAATAAGGAATTTGCATACCAAAAAGAAATTTCACTTCACAAACACACCACACACCTTTTGCGTCAGTATGTAGATTTGATGCATGAACAATAATCGGTACTAGCTAAGTAGCTAGTTCGATCAATTCGAGTGTTGTTAAATAAAGTGTAATATCCAAATACACAAATTTTATGGCTGATCGAGTATTGTTAAACTCGACGTTATTATGAGTATCGTATATAGTGGTACAAGAATACATATAACTAACATAACTGCATTATTTGGCATTATTTGACAAGTAGTCAAAGTTCGTTTCATTCATAGCCCACCTTTTCAATTCTTCAACTAATTATCGTATAGTTATAAATCAAAGCCACAATACCTTTAATCATATGCAAAAGCACGACGTCCAAAATCAAATTGGAGATTAAACGATTTTAATTGGAGATGGCTTCGCGGCCTCTAGTTAATTTTACTCGGTCACCCAATACATATAACCTAAAGTTCATCTGGTGTGTGTGAGTTAACCAAGCGGTAGAGAGGTTAATACTTGAGGCTAAAGGTCTTGGTTCAAATCCTTCATGTCGCAGTCTTTTAATTTAAATTGATTTACCCCTCAATTTGAAGTTGACCAATAATTGACCAATTAATTAGAATATCTCAACTCAATTTTGTTTTGGGGCACAAACGTAATATAGCATTAAACATCAATAATCATGTTTAATATCAATAATTTAATTGACGAATGATTGGGAATATAGGGTAAGCTAAAGATGCGAAGATCATAAACTTACAATAATGAAAATATATTCTAGCTCGCTGTATTTTTAATTGTCGTGTTTAGCTTTTATTTTCTTGTTTCCTAAAGTATCCCATTTCAAAAGTTAAGAGCCATTTTCTTGTTAGAATTTTTGAATGTACACGCGTTATTAAGAGTTGTGACATGACGGTGATAAACTCGTAGTTTAGCAAGTGTTTTGGATGGTTTACATTGCTTAATTGAGTATATTGTAGCACATTACTTGAGTTTTCATCCATGATCCCTTAGTTAGAGTGCTCTGATAAGTTTGTCGAGTTTTTGTAGTCAAAACAGGTGGAAACGGACGAAATGACAGCCAAAAGATCAAGCCGGGCGTCTTCACACAACTAGCCGGGCGTTTTGCCACCCAGGCCGGGCGAATTCTCTGTCCCCGGGCGTTTTCCCCTCTGAAATCGCCCGGGCCGGGCGTTTTGCCTCTCAGACCGGGTGAATCCACTGTCCCCGGGCGTTTTTCCCTCTGAAAACGCCCGGGCCGGGCGTTTTGCGCAACTTCGCGCTTAAGAAGAACGCCCGACCGGGCGTTTTGTTGCTTAGAAATCGCCCGGCCGGGCGATTTGCTCGTCTGCAGCTGAATTTCTATTTTTTCGCCCCGGGTATAAATAGGACCTAGGGTTCGACTCCAGAACAGATTCCACACGCCCCAGAAGCAGTTTCCACCTTTTGAGAGCTGATTGAAGCGTCAAAGAGTCCGATTCATCAACAAGTTTGAAGACGAAGACGATTTGCCCATTCAATTCACCCTTGGGAGTATCTTTATTAGTTTACTATGTTCAACTCTCTTTCTATGGATTTCTCTTGTGAATTTGCTTTGGATATGAGTAGCTAAATCATTTGTAGAGTTTTGGTGAAGACTACAATGAATGCTTTGGATTAATTCAAGGACTTTTGATTACCTTTGCTCTTGTGATTTCTTTGTTTCATCCTTGTGCCTTTTTAATTCAATTGCTTAGCTACCAATTGGGTTTGTTGTCCTAGTTTGAGTAATCGAGAGATACCTAATTAGGATTGTTAAAAGAATGAACACCACCTAGATAATTTGCATTCGAGAGAAGGAATTCTAGAGTGAGGGCTTGAGCCTTTTGTTTTAAGGAGTTATTTGTGACGTATTAGAAGGAGACTTCAATATTAATAATTAATCAACTGGTTAAGTGCACTCGAGAGAGGGCTTAGCCTAGACTAGTGGCTTTCCTAGTAATCCTAGAGACTTCAATTGGGTAATCGAAGTTGTTGAGTTGTTCACATCGTGTTCGTTGTAGTTGGATCCTAGACTCTATCTCGTTCTATTATTTGAAACTCGTCTTTTGTTGCATACTTGTGTCTTGTTTATGTTCATTTGTTTTTCAAAAATCAAAACCAACTCTTCCGGATTTTCTAGATAGTAATCAAAATTGGTTCGTGGTACTTGAGCTGCACAATTTGTCTTCGTGGATACGATACTCATACTTGTTTATTGCTACACTAGTCTCGTACACTTGCGGGTATTTCTCGTGTTTAAAATAAATCGAGTCAAGATGGTTTATAATACTAATTGAAAAGTTTATAAATATGATTTCTGTTTGAAACTTAAATTGGCAATCATTCATTCATTCCTCTTTCGAATGAAGGGGACAACATGCTTAGTTTTTTCTTTTTTAAGCAGACAAAAACAATTCAATTTTTGATAGTCAAAGTTCATAATATGAATTCAATGTTTAAAATGAAAAGTATCTCTTTCGTACTATATCCGCCTTTTCTCTTTCTCTCATACTTTACTAATTTTGCAATAAAGTTTGTGACGTTCATAAATAAAACTATTTTTTATAGACGAGGGAGTACAACTCAATTATCTTGGGACGGAGGGAGTTTTAGTTTATACTCTCCCTTCCCACAAGAATATGCATGCTTTCTTTTCTTTTTTGTCCGTCCTACAAGAATATGCACTTTCTAAATTTGAAATCACTTTCCTCTCTAATGAGGTGGAACTCATTCTCCACTAACAATACATTAATTACTTTTTCTTTCTACTTTTCTCATACTTTATCAATTATGCATTAAAACACATACTCAACCAAAAATGCATATTCTTGTGGACGCATGAAGTATATTATAAAATTGTCTTACATAATTGCAATATGGTAAATTAAATGTAAATATATAATTTATAAATATTAAGGTAATATTTCGTATAATTCTAAAATCATCCAATTAATATATATGAATTATACATATTAAAAATTGTACTCCATATAGTTTAATCCTCTAAATGTATGAATTATACATAAATATATAACTTTTTTCATATAGTTTAATCCTCTAAATGTAATTATTTTATTTATAATATCTAATACTACAAAATTTAAAATCACGTAAAAAAATATTAATAAATATGTAAGAAAAAATAATTTCCTACACAACCCGTCTCAGTGCGACCCACTTTGTCGGTGGTCCTAGTCAGGGCCGATTCTGAATTTGTCGAAACAAATCCAGCCCAACCCACTTCACTGGTTGGTTTGGATTAGGCCGGCCTAACCCATTTGACAACTATAACATCCATTAAGTCGATTGTTGTGTTAATTAATGTTATAAGAAAGGGATGAGACGAACACACTATTTCAAAAACACTAAGGGTTTATTTGATGCATGAAATTGAAAATGATTGAAATTCTATGTAATTGAATTGGAAATAATTGAATTAGAATTAAATTCAAAATCAGTTGTTTGGAAGAATGAAATACAGGAATGGAAATTGTTTGATGGAATGAAATACTAGAATTGAATTTGAAAAATTATGTACATATGCAATACAGTATACACACATTGGATCTGTTTTAGAAATATTAATTTCTTAAATAGAAAAACTGATCCAAGTTACACTTTTGGGTCAAGGGAATTCCATTTATTCAATTAAACAGGAATTGCTAAAAGAGAACAAATTTTTTTGCCGCTAATTATTAAAATACAACCTTATTAATTTAGCTGTCATCTTGAAATCGAACTTTCTCAAAAATGTCATACATATATATGGAACTTCCAAAACAAATTTATTACTATGACATTTTTTTCTCTATCTTTCCGATACATTATCCTGTTTCAAATGGAAACGACAATGCTTATCATTTACTACATAATTTAAATGAAGTTATTTCTCCGAATAATATGTCAATTCTCAAGTAGACCCCACTTGAATGCCTTAGTGGGCGTCCTAGTGGTTGCCACATTAATTTTTAGTCCGCCCTTTCTATCTGTAATGGTTTCACCCTAGTGTTCGCTCTATCTATTGAACTCAATTTACATTTGATTTTTAACATTATTGTTTATTATTTTTATATTTAATTACTAAAATACCAAAATATATTATATTAAACACTATAAATTTGAAAAAACAACTACATTACTTAAGTAAAATAAAAAACTATATAATACTTAACTAAAAAAAACTATATTGCTAAACTAAAAATTACTTAAAAAAAAAACTACATTACTAAACTAAATTAATAAAAACTTAACTAGTCATCTAAATTCAATTTCTGGCTCAAATTCTTTATCATCTTCTCAGTCCTCCGTCGTTTATCTGGATCGGTTTTCCTGAAGAAGGTTGTTTTGTGCGTAAAGTATAAACCTATACACGCACACCTCGCGAAAACCACCGAACTCCTGGAGTGCTGAGGCCACGAGCTGAGTAGACGGAATAGGCATAGCCTGTGGGGGAGCCGATCCAGACGCGACCGCCTTAACTTTGGTCTGTGCTTTGGCAGTCTTGTTGCCAATGGGACGTCTAAAAGTAGACGTAGGCGTGCCGGAACTCCCTTCCGGCTCAGCGTTGAGATCCACAGGCGATGGGCTGCTGCTTGTGTAACCGCCAATGGCAGTGTTCTTCGTCCGCTTCACAACCGAGGATGCAGCCGGTATCCCTCCGTCGAACTTTGGCTTGTCCTTCAAGATCAGCCAAATGTAGTAGAACTTGAACTGCCCGTACTTCGACTGGTAAGTGGACATCGACTTCTGGAAGACATCCTCTATGCTCTCACTGCTGGCCCTTTCGTCCCTGAACTTCGTGTAAATATCCTTGAAGTTGTTGACATGGACCTTGATCCGAGCACAACACTTGCGGAGCTGATCCTTGTTCCGCTTGTACGCCCAACTCGGCTTCACCGAGTTGTATCTAGCCTCGATGCAATCCCACATCCTGCCCAAAGTCTGGTTGTTGGAGTTTATCGAATCCTCCGATATATCTACCCAACACCGAGCCACCTTCATGTACTCCTCCATCTCGTAGTCAGTACGCCCCTGCGAGTACTCTTCGTTGGGATCGTTGGATGGGAACGGGACTGGGACGGCTGGCGCCTTTCCTTCTGCGCCATCTTCTTCTTCCTCCTCGGCGGCTCAGGAGCAGGAGGTTGCCCACAATTCGGATCCATGTCCTCAACCCCATAGGTGTCGGTGTTGAAAAACGGATCGAACTCAAAGTCATCTACCAAAGTGGACCCTATAGATCCAGGAGTCTTGACCCGGTAGTCTTCGTGGCCGGGCCAACGGGTGCCGCCGCCCCATACATCGGCATATCGTCGTCGACACTATGTGAGTTTGAGAATTGACTCGGATACATTCTTGAAAGTGTGAAGGTGAGAAAAGAGAAGAGAAAGAAAGTAGAGTAGAGAGTATTGTGTGTAAGTGTGTGAAAAGTGAATGAGTGTTTAGGGTATTTATATTGGTTTAATCAAGAATAAAAAAATAAAAAATAATTACAAAATCATCAAGATCGGGCACGGGCACGTCCTGCATCGGGCGCTTGCAATGGATGGACGAGGAC
This sequence comes from Salvia hispanica, assembly GCF_029641045.1. Classification (NCBI taxonomy): domain Eukaryota; kingdom Viridiplantae; phylum Streptophyta; class Magnoliopsida; order Lamiales; family Lamiaceae; genus Salvia; species Salvia hispanica. The sequence continues at coordinate 4,843,852 of NC_142692.1, read as the reverse complement.
ACCCGAGCCCGATTTCACCCGATCGGGCGCCCAATCTCTACACCATTGTGGATGCTCTAAGATGTAATCTAGCTCTATTTATACAATTAAATAGGATTTGACAAAAGAGAACAAAACTTTATGCCATTTTTGAAATACAACCTTAATAATTTAGCTATCATCTTGAAAACGAATTTCCCCAAAAATGACATATATTGATCTCATTTATGAGTTGTGATCAATGTCGAACCCTTTTTAAAGACCGAACTAGTGATTAAATTTGGGCCATCCATTTTTTTAATCTTATGGTTAGGATTAATTTAATATTTTATTTAATAAATACTTTTTTATTTTCATTTTTTTAATAATTTTTTTAAAAAATTTAAAATTAATTTTTTTTTTTAAAAAAAATTTCTTAATTTTTTTTAATTTTTTAAAAAAATTTAAATTTTTTTATTCAATAAAAACTTGTTGGAGTAAATAATGAACTATATTCACTACATAATGAACTAAATGAACGTATGTTATGAAGTAAATTTTAGCATTCATTACACACTGAATTTAATTCAACTGAAAGATAATTATGTCATAACACATTATGAAGTAATAAACTAATGGAATGAAGTAATAGCATCACTGAATGAAGTAATAAATTAACAAGATGAAGTAATAAACTAATGGAATGAAGTAATAACATGACTGAATGAAGTAATAAGTTCATTACTACTACTTGACGTTTAACACAGTTAACATTGTATTTCAACAAAATGTCATATTTACTTCATTACTAACATTTATTTGGTTCATTATTTATTGAATATAGTTCATTACTAACGCTTACGTTTAACACTAAAATTTGTTGTATCATTAATGTATTTCAATAACATGTCAAAATTACTTCATTACATACTTCATTTAGTTCATTATTTACTGAATATAGTTCTTTATTTACTCCGACAAATTTGTATTGAAGAAAAAAAAATTAAATTTTTTTAAAAAAATATAAATAAATAAATATAATAAAAAAATAAAAAATGAAATAAAAATAATAAAAATAAAAATTTTTTAAAAATAAAAATAAAAATAAAAATAAAAAAGTTTTATTGAATAAAATATTAAATTAATTATAAATTAATCCTAACCATAAGCTTAAGAAAATGGATGACCCTAATTTGGTCTCTAGTTTGGTCTTTAAGAGTGGATTTGTAGATAATAGGACTTTTATGGAATTTAATCTCCATTTCTCCTAGTATCATGTTTTTTTGTTTCGCGTACGCTAGACCATAAAAACATTCTCCTTATTTACTTCCCAATAAAATGATAACAATATCATCTTTATATTTTTCTCTCTTAGTTACTACTCTCTCCGTCCCGCTTAAGATAACACGTTTTTCTTTTTAGTTTGTCCCAACTAAAATGACACATTTTCTTTTTTGGTAACTTTCTTTCTCCAATTAATACACTCAACCACTTTTACACACTCCTATTAAAATATCCATCTTTCTTTATCTCTATACTTTAATACTTACACCCACCTTCTCTCTCTCCAATTAAACACTTTAACCAATAACTCCTAAAATCCCGTGCCGGCTAAGTAATGTGTCATCTTAGCCGGGATGGAGGGAGTATATTTATTTACTTAACTTATAAAATAACACTAAATAAAATCTCGTGCCAAAAAATAAATGCACATATTTCATTTTTTTGTCTCGCACACACTTTGTAATAAAATAATTCTCCTTATTTATCATCCCATTAAAATGAAAACAACATCATCTCTATATTTTTCTATCTCTTACTTTATTATTTCTTTGATTAACTTATAGTATAACACTAAATAATTCTCCTTATTTATCATCCCATTAAAATGAAAACAACATCATCTCTATATTTTTCTATCTCTTACTTTATTATTTCTTTGATTAACTTATAGTATAATACTAAATAATTCTCCTTATTTATCATCTCATTAAAATGAAAACAACGTCATCTCTATATTTTTCTATCTCTTACTTTATTATTTCTTTGATTAACTTATAGTATAACACTAAATAAAATCCCGCGTAAAAAACAAATGCTTTACAACAAAGGAGTTATTATCACTATTATTTTTACACTCGTTACTCATCATTCATTTATATATTTTGTAACTTTCCCAACCATGCCACAACTACAACTACTTGAGGTGGGAAAATATCAAAAAATACTCAACTATTGTTAATAATTAATTAGACCCAGAGTCGAGATCCTGCATAGGCCACTATCCTCAAGTAAATATTGATTCAATATGTTTCGTGGAAAGAAACTAAATTTCGAATTTACCTCAGACGTTCCATTTAAACACCATGTTTTGTAGCATGCAGTGGATGACACCCACGTGCAGATGAAGGCGTGGCGAAATATTCTTGTTTCAATTTGTTTGGAAAATAATGTTCAATTTAAAGATTCTTTATAAGTTATTTCATACTTATTCACTAATTTATTGATACATTAGTTGGCAGGGCTTCTGTACATTACCACTAATTAACATTGATTAGAACAATTCAAATTGACAGTAAATGTTTTGATCTCAAAACCCATTAATATTATTAAACACTAAATAATCAAACGCGAGTTTATTGAACTGACTAAAATTTCAAATTTTCCAGGCAGAAATTTTGAGTATTTAATTTAGAATTATATATACACGTCATACTTGGTTCACTCACTAAAATTGAAAATCCATCATGATATATAATCGTAAAAATAGCAAATTATCATAAAATCATGAATTTAGGTAAAGTTCTTATTTGGTCCATGATATTGGCCTGAAAAATTTTAACGTTTTTCTCAATTTTTTACGAAATCTAATTTGGAAAAAAAAAAAGAATTTTATTTGGCATCCGAATTTTTTTTTATCAATTAGCTCATTTCATCAATTGTAAACACAATGAAACCAGATTGTTGCAGTGGAAAACGTGAAAACAATGTTAAAATTTCTAATTTTCACAATTTATTCTTGTAAAAACAATTTAAAATGGGATACATATTAAATACACATGGTATGGAGGTACATACTCCATATAATAGAGAATAGTTTAAGCAACGTAACGACAAAACAAATTAACATGTGATTATAAATCTGCATAAAATTAATTACTGTATTCAAATTACAAGAACCTTCACCGCAACTACTTTCTATATATTTGAAATACGTCAGCTTTCTCTCCGATCACTATATATATACATATATTCAACACATTCTCACTCTCACACACACACTCAACACAATATCTAAACTGCATAATCATCTGATTAATATCAATATTAGTCATGGAACAAATAATTGGATCACAAAATGCATCAGAATTCGACTGCGATTGGCTCCACGCCATCCAAAACTATCTCCTCAGCGACTCCGATTTCCCCCTTGATTTCGAAGCCAATGCATCTCCTCTCAGCGACGACGACGTTTCGCAAATGGTCGACGAGCTTCTGTGCGACGACACCGCGCCTCCTCCTCCTCCTCCGCGGCCGGAGGTGGAGTGGAAGCGCTACAAAGGCGTGAGGCGGCGGCCGTGGGGGAAGTTCGCGGCGGAGATAAGGAATCCGGAGAAGAAGGGATCGAGGCTGTGGCTGGGGACGTACGAGACGCCGGAGGAGGCCGCCGTGGCTTACGATCGAGCCGCGTTCAGGATGCGCGGCTCGCGGGCCCGGGTCAACTTCCCGCACCTTATCGGGTCGGGCATTCCGGAGCCGACCCGAGTCACTAAGAGGAAGAACGCTGATTTTAATAATGCGTCGCGGAAGAAGATCAATTGTGTAGAATCGGATTAGGGTTTTGTTTAATTTAGTGTTAATCCTAAACTAGGGATTAGCTTAAGTCGGTCTTGAATCGCTTGAAAAAATGTTGTATACCAAAAAATTCACACAATAAACAGTCATTTGTTCAATACAAGAACAATTATCGGTACTAGTTGATCAATTCGAGAAACGAAAGCTGTGAAATCTTTAGTGAACTTTCGCATATTTTGTGTGACAAAAATTAGTCAATCTACAAAATTTATTCATTAATTAAATTAAGGGTGATATCCTAATACACAAATTTTATGGCTGAGTATTATGAGTATCGTATATACAAGATTAACATAACTGCGCATTATTTGGCATTATTTGATAAATATCCTAATATCGTATAGTTATAAATCAAAGCCAAAATATATTAAATCATATACAAAAGCATGACCAAAATCAAATTGGGGAGATTAAAAGTTTTATTATTGGAGATCCTCTAGTTAATTTTACTCTGCCACCCAATCCATATAACCTAAAGTTAATCCGGTGGGAGTCAGTTGACCAAGCCGTAGAACGGTTAGTGCTTTAGACCAAAAATCTCAGGTTCAAGTCCTCCGTGGAGTGGCCTATAAATTTAAATTCATTTATCCATAAAAAAAATAAAAAGATAATTTAGTCAATTTGAAGTTGACCAATAATTGACCCATTAATTGGAACATCTTCTACTCAATTTTGTTTTGGGACACAAACGTAATAGTATAGCATTAAATTCAATAATCATGTTTAATAGATGAAGAGATGATCTAATTTGAATTTGTATTAGCTGGAGCAGCTAGATCAGATGATTGGCAGTAGTTAACTGCTGTCGGAAAAAGGAATTGTTAATGCATATTATGATGGCATTCGATTAAATAATTTAATTGACGAATGATTGGGAATTTAGGGTAAGCTAAAGATGCGATGATCATAAACTTACAATAATGAAAACATATAGCTTGCTGTATTTTTAAGTGTCATGTTTAGCTTTTATTTTCTTGTTTCCTAACAAGCGTCCCATTTCAAAAATTAAGAGCCATTCTTCACATCCCTAATAATGAAGAAATTGACTTGTTAGAATTGTTGAATATACATGCGTTATTTATAAGAGGTGTGACATGATGAATAAGTTGGTAATAATTGAAAAGGTCATAAAATATGAGTTTTGTTTGAAACTTAAAATTGTCAATCACTCCTTGTCGAAGGAAGGGGACAACATATGCTTAGTTTTCATTTTAAGTAGACAAAAATAATTCAATTTCTTGATAGTCAAAGTTCATATTATGAAGTCATTAATTAACTAAAACAAATAAACATTGATTATTAAGCAATACTAGTTTATTATAATGATAAAAATTAAACAAACAAAATACAAAATTAACGCGATAGTGAAATAGGAGTAATAAATACATCATGTACTATATTATTAGATTAGTTCTTAATCTCGTACGGCTTTTTGGTTTTGTAAATCCCACACGTTTTAGTCAGAATAACGAGATACTAAGAAAATTTTATTAATAAAATAAAATAACACATGTTTAAATTTACTGTATATATATATTTTATGAGAAAAGTAATTTTATAGATTAGTCTTGGAAGTTGGATTGAAGATTCTCCCTGTCTAAGACTCAATTTTTTTAATATCCAAACCACGTTTTGTATATACGTGTATATAAGAGCATATAATTATTTATTTATTTTACATTATCAATGCAGACAAGCCCACCGCCCATACACAAGCCTGAATTATAAGCATAATACATTCCAATATTGTTATTATTTTCACAAATAATTGAACGTAACAGTACATAAATAGAACGTGCTGAATATACAATAAAATATTGATTACAAGAAGCTCAATCAGAACATTCCTCTATTACATATGCATAATTAAATTTCTTCATTATATATATTCTCGATTTATTTTTTATTATGAAGGATGACTTCTTCAATGCATGCCTCATTCTCTAGAATCACCTTCTCGTCGTCACTTGGTCTAAAAAAGAAAAATATTCGTGATGTGAAATAAATTTTGAAAATGGGATAAATAATCGATTACTCCCTCCGTTCCACATAATTTTACCCAGTATTCCATTTTAGTCCATCCCATATAATTTTACCCATTTCACTTTTACCATTTTTGGTAGTGGACCCCATATTCCACTAACTCATTCCTACTCACATTTTATTATAAAACCAATACTTTAAAAGTTGGATCCACATCCCACCAACTTTTTCAACTCACTTTCTATTACATTTCTTAAAACTCGTGCCAAGAAAATTATATGGGACGGAGGGAGTATATTCCACCAATAGCGTTTTAACAAAAAGTTTTATTCTAAAAATGATTTCATGTAAAATATATATCCAATGTTCCAACATAAAATTTACCCTGGATTTAGCAGGAGACAATGGGATACTCCAAGGAAAGTTTCCGCTAACAAGGATTTTGCTTATACCGGAAAAAAGAGTTGAGTTTTTTTTTTAGTAAATGAGAATCAATATATAATAGTTTTTTATTTAACATTGTGATAATTCGAACCCTAATTTATTTGTTGGAGAAGAAATATTTTACCAACTGAGTTTTGCAAAAATGCATTCACACAATGCTTCCATCAGAAATGGCAACTGGGCCGGACTGACCCAGCGCAACAAGGCTAGGCCCGGGCTCTTTAGTAAAACTAAGGGAACCTAAGCTAGGCTCCTAGGTTGAAATGGGCTTAAATTGGATCATTTTTCAAACTCAGAAGTAGCCTGGGCCCTGGACTACTAGAAACCCAGCCCAAGCTTAAACACAACCCAACCTAGTCAAGGTATAGACCCAAATAACACCCAAAATACAAATCCTTTATAATTATTCCTCCTCTAATCTTAACATAATTTTAAACATATTTATTCTAAATATTTATACTCTCTCTGTCTCAAGGTAGTTGATGTGTTTGTTTTGAACATGAGATATAAAAAAGTGATGCTTAAAAGTTTAAATGAGAAGAGAATAAAATAGGAGAGCAAATATGTACGAGAGATAAAATGATTAAATGAGGGGGGTGGGATCCTCTGCTGTGCTGAAAGCACAGCAGAGGATCCCCACCCTTAAATGAGGGTAAAGTAGGAGAAAATATAAAGTTTTTTGGTCAATAAAGGAAACGATTCAACTACCATGAGACCATCTAAAAATAACTACTTCATCCGTCCACGAAAAATAGTCTCATGTTGCCATTTTGGAATGTCCGTAAAAAATAGTCTCATTTCTTAAAATGGAAAGTATATCTTTCATACTTTACCCACTTTTTCTCCTTGTCTCTCTTAGTTTACCTGCTTTTTCTCTTTCTCTCTCACTTCACCAACTTCTCATTAAAGCTTGTGACATTCATAAATAGGACTATATATTTTTTGTGGACGAGGGAGTACAACTCAACTAGCTTGGGACGAAGGGAGTTTTAGTTTATACTCCCCTTCCCACAAGAATATGCATGCTCTCTTTTCTTTTTTGTCTGTCCTACAAGAATATGCACTTTCTAAATTTGAAAACACTTTTTTCTCTAATGAGGCATTCTCCACTTATAATACATTAATTACTTTTTATTTCTACTTCTCTCTTACTTTACAAATTATGCATTAAAACTCGTACTCAACCAAAAGTGCATATTCTTATGGACGGATGAAGTATATTTTAAAATTTTCTTCCATAATTGCAATATGATTTAAATGTAAATATATGATTTATAAATATTAAGGTAATATTTCATATAATTCTAAAACCATCCAATTAATATATATACATTATACATAAATATATTAAAAAATTTATATAGTTTAATCCCCTAAATGTATGAATTCTACATAAATATATAAATTTTTTTATATAGTTTAGTCCTCTAAATGTAATTATATTTATTTATAATATTAATACTACAAAATTTTAAAATTAAGTAAAAATATTAATAAATATGTACGAAAAAATAATTTTCTACACAACCCGTCCTAGTGCGACCCAATTTGTCGGTAGTCTTGGTCAGAGCTGATTCTGAATTTATAGAAAGAAACCTAGCCCAACCCACTTCGTTGGTCGGTCTGTTTTGGGCCGGCCTAATCTATTTGACAATTATAACCTCCATTAAGTCAGTTGTTGTGTTCGTTAATATTATAAGAAAGGGATGAGACGAACACACCAATCCAAAAACATTTAGGGTCTGTTTGATACACGAAATTGAAAATGAATTGAAATTCTACGTAATTGAATTGAAAATAATTGAATTAGAATTAAATTAAAAACCAATTGTTTGGTAGAATGAGATACTGGAATTGAAGTTGTTTGATAGAATGAAATACTAAAATTGAATTTGGAAAATTATGCACATATACAATACAGTATACACATATTGGATCTGTTTTAGAAATATTAATTTCCTAAATAGAAAAACTGACCCAAGCTACACTTTGGTCAAGGGAATTCATTTTGTTCAATTAAACAGGAACTGATAAAAGAGAACAATTTTTTTTTGCCGCTAATTATAAAAATACAACCTTATTAATTTAGCTGTCATCTTGAAATCGAACTTTCTCAAAAATGTCATATATACATATGGAACTTCCTAAACAATTTAATTTCTATGGAATTTAGTTCTCCATCTTTCCGATATATTATCCTGTTTCAAATGGAAACGGCAATACTTATTATTTACATAATTTAAATGAAGTTAATTTCTCCAAATAATATGTCAATTCTCAGTGGACCCCACTTGAATCTGATTTAAAGTTTATTAATTTCTTGGATAGAAAAACTTACCCGAGTTATACACTGAGTCAAGGTTAAACTTGGTTTTAAGATGTCATCTAGCTCCATTTATCCAATTAAATAGGATTTGACAAAAGAGAACCAAACTTTTTGTCATTTTTCTCCTACTATCATGTTTCAAATGCAAACGACAGTTATTTATTATTTACATAATATAAATGAAGTTATTCCCCCAAATAAGGAGTACGTAAAAGGTTGACAAATGAGCATCTCGATTCTCGGTAGATGCCACTTGCATGCGATTTTAAGTGTATTAATTTCTTGGATAGAAAAAATAACCCAAGTTCCCTTTGGGTTTGGGTTGACAATTAACTTTGATCCCAACACGAATTCGCATGAAGTTAATCCGGCACAAACACAAATCTCCTAAAATACAATTGTACTTGAAATTGTATAAAGAAAGTAAATCACTGATTCGTTCTAGCTTAAACTTGCCGTGATTCCTTAATTTATCTCCAGAGTTGAAAAACGAACACAAATGCTTAATTTATCTTAAGTTATTGCAAAAAATTATGGAATTCAATAATTCTATAGCCTTTGTCGTGATATCGGACAATTTATCTTGAGTTAAAAAAAAACTAATTCCACTATGCCAACTTCCATAGTTTCTTCGTAAAATTCATGTCTATATTAAGATGATTGATTCTATCATGTTGAAAAGAACTTTCAAATATACGGATTGCATTCTATCACATAATATTATTGTTATAACATTTCAGTTCAGTCATTCTCAAAAGAACTAAATTTCCACCGACATTAAATGTGAAATGAAGTATTATACATTTCCACCATTATTAAATAATGAGCCAATGTACGTTTTCTAGTGGTTAAATTGCCAGCTCAATGTGTATTTATATATCAATATATGTTACATGAGGTACATTTAAAATTAAGTATAAACCTATTCCTCTAGTAAATAGTACTAGTTTGTTTGGTAGGGTAGAAAATAGACATTTCTTTTGAGTATTTGTTCTGAGAAAATAATAAATAGTTAAGGTGGAGAAAAAATAATATAAAGAATAAGTTTTTCGTTTCTATGTCAATATTATTCTCTCCTATTTTACTATCTTCATTCTAACTACTTGTTAGTATATTATTTTTCTAAAACGAGTAGCTACATAGGACGGAGGGATTACCGTTGATTTATAATGAGCTAAATTCCGTCCCACAAGAATATGCAATCTTTCATTTTTAGTCTGTCCCACAAGAATATGCACTTTCTAATTTTGAAAAGTCTTTTCTCTAATAAGGTGAGACTAATTCTTTACTAACAATACTTTAATTACTTTTTATCTCCATCTATCTTTTAATTTGACAATTTTACATTAAAACTCGTGTCAAACCCAAAATGCATTTTCTTTGAAGACAAAAGAAGTATTTTCTAGGGGTGTGGATCCTCTGCGGTGATGGAAATACAGCCGGAGGGAGCTATTGTGCTATTTAAACGTCAACGTATTTGAATCAATTACTGCATCCCTTTTCATTTTCAATATTATTACTTTCTGCTATTTGAACGACTTATTGAGTGAACTTTTACAAACTTTACTTTATCCAAATAGATTTTACTCACGATGCACTAATCATTCCACAGTACGTATTCATTATTTTAGTGATTTTTGTTGCAGTACAAATTTTAACATAACGATTAATTAGTACTACTACTGATAATTTATGGCTTTTTTTATTTTACTAATTAAAATTTTAAAAAAAATTATTTAGTTACATGCTCATTTCAATTTTCTTTTAAGTATTAGTAATATTTTGGCAAATTAATTTAATATCAATAAATTATTATTTAAAATCATAGCTAATTTATGTGTCTAATTATACCATCAACGCTTCATAAAGTGTCTTTACTATTGCATTGTTGGTGTCCCAACTAAAATTTGGGGACACAAATAGAAGCGTACTAAAAAATAAAAGATTAAGATAATTTTTCCTCAACTTAGGGACACTTTTTTTTTTCTTCCTAAATTATTTTAAAATTTTCCAAACACTAGTAATTTGCGTCTCAATTTTTGTGTCCCTAAATGATAAGTTTTGTGTAGTGTGAAGAAAATGCATTAGTGGAATATGAGGTCAATTATCAAAAGTAGTAAAAAAATAAGTCTGACAAGTATTGACGGACTGACCGAAAAAGAAACTAGTGACAAGTGATGGCGGACGAAGGGAACAGTAGTTTTTACCTTAACCCACGTAGGACAATTGAGAAAATTGAAATGTTATAATCTGATTGTCAAAATTATGGAATTAGCTAAAATTCAACGAAATTTTATAATTAAATAACAATTATTTATATTTGAATATAAAATGAGTTTTCAAATTTGATTTTTAGTCAAAAACAAAATTAGAATTGAAATTAATAACTCCCAAATCAATAAGCTCTATTATGATTTAAATTATAATCTATTAATTTATAGTAGTAATTTAAAATGGTATAAGTTTAATAACTAAAAATTAGTAATATTCAAAAATTACGAATATGGTGATGCACCTTGATATCAATAGTGATAATTGATCACATATGTATTAATTCTACTGCAACAAGTAATATTTGTATAGTAGAATTAATTAAAAAGGAAAAGGAATGCAGAAATTGACTCAGTACGTCGCCGTTTAAATAGCACAGCAAAGCAGGGATCCATCCCCATTTTCTAGTGGTTAAATTGTCAGCTAAATATGCATTTATAAACCTATTCCTCTAGACTCTAGTAAGTAGTACTCCATGTATACGGTATGCACTGGATGACACTAATCAACAGGGGGTGTTCGGTTGGCAAGACTAAATCTCACGATTAAATATGGATTATGTTTGGCTTACAAGATTGACCCCCTCAACTTAATCGTAGATAGATAATCTCCTGATAATTAGTCATAACTTCCCTTCTCCAACTAAAATAATCCTACAACTTAATCCTAAATAAATAGTCTCATGATAATTAGTCATAGCAACTAAACGCTACCTAATACCTTCCACTAATTCTATGTATGCCATATGACTGGTCACGACTTGATAAATAGTTTTGCATATCTTGGTAGGGATTCTCTACATATTATCAATAATTAATACCCCTTAAATTTTATTACATTTTTCCATTTCTTTTCGTCTCATAAAATTTGTCACATTTCACTTTTTAATACTCCCTCCATCCCACAAAGATTGTCCCATTTTCCATTTCTGTCTGTCCAACAAAGTTTGTCTCATTTCACTTTTTACCATTTTTGATAGTGCACCCCATATTCCACTAATTCATTCCTACTCACACTTTATTATAAAACCAATATATAAAAGTAGGACTCACGTTCCACTCACTTTTCAGTACATTTCTTAAAACCCGTGTTAGGTCAAAGTGAGACTATCTTTGTGGGATGGAGGGAGTATTTTTTTTAGTAGTGAACCTTATATTCCATTAACTCATTCCAACTCACATTTTATTATAAAATTAATTATATAAAATTACGGCACACTCTCTACTAACTTATTCAACTCTTTTTCATTACATTCTTAAAATTCGTACTCGGTCAAAGTGTGATAATAAAGAACGGAGGAAGTATAATGCTACTAAATAGAATTAAAAAGTCACACTAAACTTCACACCTAATTACCTAAGTAACTGTTTAGATCTGAATAATCATCCGTGAATTTATTGGATTGACATAGAATGATGAAATTTCAAGTGTAACTTTTAGTATTTAATTTAGTACTACTAAATGCACATATCATACATGGTTCACTAAGGGCGTGTTCAGGTTTCTTCGTTCCAAACCTATTGATTAAATTCCTTCACTATTTGTATAAGGTTGGGCCCACATATTCTTAAATCAACTCGCGTGTTCGAGGAGCCAGAAATAAACTCATATTTGCATTTATGATATATTTATTTATTCCCTTTTTATGTGTGTTCCCAAAAATACCCAAATTTTTTAGTGTCTTCCCAAAAAACCCCCCTTCAACCTCCAAACGAAAATTTACAGCAGGCACCAGAAAAATTAGGCGCGTTTTGTTGCAAAATTCGAATTTTCGACTTCCTACAAATTGGGGAGGGAAGTGAAGTCTGATTTCAGAACTCATTGGATACGAAGTGAATAGTGTAAGCAATTGGTGAAAGGGGTGAAATTCCCCTTCCTGGGTTGTGGAGGTAGTAAAGAATCATTTCTTCGGTTAAGAAGAAGAACGGACAACTGATTCTGATGAATTATTTTGCAATATTGAATATTATTTTGAGTTTGAATGTTAAGTTTAACGTTGTGTCGAGTGCGTTTAGATTGCATTTCGATGTTATTTTAATTCGACTTGAGGTAATTTGTTTGTCTGGTCTCTGAAATGGTGTAACCGATTTGAAACACACCTGTGAACTAATCGGGAGACTATTTGTGTAACCGATTCCGTCGCCTGCCCAAAAAAGCTCCGCGTCAAAAGTCACGACGAATTGGTATTTTGAGTGTGCCGCCCAAAAATTCCAGCCGCACAGAGGAAATGAGAGGGTTCAGATGAAACTAGCATTTTGGGAAAGTGAAGCTGGAAGGTGGGAAATTAAGTTCGGGGGTATAAAAGTAATCTTGCACTGATTTATGACTTTACAGCTCACTCCAGTTTTCAAATACCAGCTCCACACGGAGAATTGAATTTTGGTAAATCAAATAGGAACAGTGCGGGCTTTGGCAATATATTCGGGCCGATCAAAATTAATTCCATAAAAATGAACGGATGAAATCTACCCGAAATAGCACCAAAACTGATTATATTCAAAAACCTGAACACGCCCTTACTAATATTGAAATTCTAACTCTATATTATACTCGTAAAATAGCAAATTATTTTAAAATCATGAATTATGTGACAAAAAAAACGTATAACTAATGTTATCAAAGAAACCCTAATTCCTTGAAAAAAAATAATAATATTATAAATAGTCAAAGTCACCGTCAAAACAAACACATCTACTATTTAGAAATTATAAGTGTTTAGAAAACCATAGAAACTTAAAAGGAAATACAATGATAACTAAGAAATTAAAAATAAACGTAAAAAAAATAGTAGATTGTCTTTTTCGTCCCTTAAAGATGTCAGATTAACCAAAATCAATCGTATGTTAATGTCATAGTGACTTTGATTTCTAAGCTTGATTCGCAACTACCATGCGAATTTCAAGTATTTTAACACAAAATATTTTTGGCACGTTTTCGATGTCACCAACGTTTATTGTAGGAACTACATCATAAATTTTACTCCCTCCATCCTTCCTATGTTAATGTCGTGGTGATTTTGATTTCTAAGCTTGATTCGCAACTACCATGCAAATTTCAAGTATTTTAACACAAAATATTTTTGGCACGTTTTCGGTGTCACCAACGTTTATTGTAGGAACTACATCATAAATTTTACTCCCTCTATTCCTGAAATTTTTTCACTTATTTCATTTTCCGTCCGTCCCAAAAAATTTGTGACCTTTCATTTATATCATTTTTGGTAGTGGTCCATATATATAACTAACTCATTCACACTCACATTCTATTATAAAACTAATACAGTATATAAAAGTAGGACTCACATACTCACATTCTATTATAAAACTAATACAGTATATAAAAGTAGGACTCACATGCCACCAACTGTTTCAACTAACTTTCTATTACTTTTTTAAAATTCGTACCGGATCGGTGATGAATTATTAAGTACGAAGGGAGTAATATTTTGTCCAATTTTTTCACGAGATCTAATTTGGAAAAAAAAATGTGTACTTCATTTGACTTCTGAAAAATTCTACATGTACAAGATCATTTATGAATTTTAATACTCCTATTCCTATCATTTTTTTCAACCGACTTAGTTCACAGCTTAAACATGTCAATTTGAAACACTTGAGAGCGTCACACATGAATAACATATTACAAATAGGAAACCAGATTACTTCTCCGTGGAAAATGTAAAAACAATAATAAAATTCATAATTGCATGTTATGACCAATTTTTAAACTTATATAAATTATATGAGTGATTAGAACTTGACCAAAATCATGGTTATCCCGACAATTTACTTTTATGAATTTAATTTAGAAATAGGATACCATATAATGTGTCCAGAGTCTTTGTCCTAGCGGCAAGGAACTTAGACATCAATGTATAGGTGCCGAGTTTGAGCCCTCTCGACATCAGTTGTAAACTGTAATTTATATAAAAAAAAAGGATGCCATATACTGTAATTTATAAATACACATATTATGGTGGTATGTATATAATGAGAATAGTTTTTACAACGAAACGAGAATACGATTAGGGGACTACATGGTGATGTGGATCTTGATCTTTATTCCAAAAAATATTTTGTCTGTTGTATCTGAAGAAACATCTTAAATTTATAAAATTACTTTGTTTCTCCAAAAAAAAAAAAAAACGAGAAAATAAATTTAAATGTGATGAATACTTAGCATTATCAAAAACAATAATCGAACGTCAGCTTTCTCCTCATCAGTATATATATGCATATACTCAACACTAACACAATATCCATTATCCAAACTGCATAATCATCTGCTATATACATTAATCATGGAACAAATAAATGAATCAAAAAATGTGGGAGTATATGGCTTCGACTATGATTGGCTCCACGCCGTCCAAACCTATCTCCTTAGCGACTCCGATTTTCCCCTCGGTTTCGAAGCCAGTGCATCCCCGCTCAGCGACGACGACGTTTTGCAAATGGTCGACGAGCTGCTGTGCCACGACAGCTACGTTATCGCCGCGCCTCCTCCTCCGAGGCCGCCGGCGGTGGAGTGGAAGCGGTACAAAGGCGTGAGGCGGCGGCCGTGGGGGAAGTTCGCGGCGGAGATAAGGAATCCGGAGAAGAAGGGGTCGAGGCTGTGGCTGGGGACGTATGAGACGCCGGAGGAGGCCGCCGTGGCTTACGATCGAGCCGCCTTCAAGATGCGCGGCTCGCGGGCCCGGGTCAACTTCCTGCACCTTATCGGGTCAGGCTGTTAGAAAGACTACGTGAATGTAGTAGTAACTATTATGCTTGGTTATGACTTATGATTCAATCATGTATCATGTACCATTTGGTGGTATTCGGATTCCTAGATAAAATGATACCATGATATCATAACTAATTATCCATGATTATCCATCTAGAATTGAATCTCATGAACTACAAATTTATTCCGGGATACAATTTTGCAAACCGAACAAGGTTTAATCATAATCTTAATTTTCTTAATCCAATGCTATTGATATACAAATATGTTACTATTCGAGGAAGCTGTGAAATTTTGTTGGATTTTACGTGCAAAAATCAATATAGCTCTAGGCCAGCCAGTGGACTTACAATCTTTTATCTACCTTAATTAATTTACAATCTATATATACACATATGTATTGTATGGGATTTGGGAATAGTAATTTTCTAGACTAGTATTTCTTGGAAGTTGGATTGAAGATTCTTTTTGTCTAATACTCAATTATTTTTAAATATCCTAACCACGTTTGTATGTACGTGTATATAGGAGTAATTATTTACATTATCCGTGTAGACAAGCCCCCACCGTCCATGCACAGGCGAATTCTAAGCATAACACATTCCAATATTATTATCATTTTCACAAATAATTGAACGTAACAGTATATAATTAGAACGTGCTTGATCTACAATAAAATACTTTTTTATTTTCTAAAAGTAAAAATTCTTTTTTTTTATTTTAACAAACTGATCACAAAATCCACTAACACTGCCAATTTCTAAAGTTCCTATTTTTAAGAAACTAAGGGTATCTCCACCGGCGCCCCTCCCGGTCGCCCGCCGGCGACGTCCGCCGTAGGGAGCGGGAAGGGCGCCCACGCCCGTCCCGAGTGCCCCTGCCATGGGCTCGCCCCTCAACCCGACGTCCTACCTGACGGGCGCCACTGTGGCGTGGGTAGGACGTCCCACCGATTTTTTTTTATTTTTTTATTTTAAAAAAAACTCTGTAAATACGGCTCGTGTCGAAATTTTAATTCCGTAAATTTTAATTTTAATTGTGAATTTATTAATTTATTGCGGGAAGTCCTAGTGGAAAGTCCTAGTGCAGTGGGAAGGGCTAGTGATGTGGCAGTGGAATAGGAAGGGCTAGTGCTGACGTGGCAGACAGTTTTTATGGGAAGGGCTAGTGGAGGTCCTAGTGGGAAGGGCGCCATCGGAGACACCCTTAAGGAAATATTGATTACAAGAAGCTGGATCAGAAACTCCTCTATTACATCTTGTGCGTTAATTTCTTCATTATATACATTCTCGAAAAAAAAGGTTCATTTTATTTACAGAGATTGAAGGATGATTTCTTCAATGCATGGCTTATTGTCCAGACTCATCTTCTTGTCGTTACCACTTAGACTAAAAAAATTAATACTCCCTCCATCTCATAATAAAAATCACACTTTGCTATTTTTAGTCTATCCAACAATAAGAGCTACATTTCATTTTTATCCTAAATGACATATAAGTCTCACATTCCACTAACTCATTTTACTCATATTTTATTATAAACCTACATAAAAAAGTGGCCACTAACTTTTCCAACCCACTTAAATTTCTTAAAACTCGTACGCACAAAGAGATCGACTCTTAATTATGGGACAAAGGGAGTATCAGTCTAGCGTTTTAACAAAAGTATCACACTAGAAAGACTCAGTACACTAAAAATGGACAAAAGGACTAATTTTTGTGGACAAATCAAAATAAAAAACAAAAGATTATTAATTGTGGAGGGGAGTATCAAATACAGAGATGAACACACTAAATCGATTCACCAGAGCAGCATCTATTTCGAAAGTCAAAACTATTTTCATAGGTTTGTTGAGTACAAAAACCGATATAAGTTTTCAGCCGCATGACAAAACTAGAACTGCATCTCATTATATAAACAGAAAATTAGGTGAGGCAATAGGAGCTAACACTGTAAATTTTGGAGTCTATATTTGGCCCATTATAAATAGAGCAGGAATGTCGTTTATCAAAATGCCATGTATCCAAAAACTGGCAGGGCATGTGACCAATTCAGCCTAGGATAGCCATTCACCATACCTCCTCAACCTATCGGATGTCGTCTCCTGCAAACAATAAACCCATATAAGGCATATAACCAGAAATCACATCAAGCAATGCAAGAGATTCTCTGAGGAAGATGATGATCAGAAACCGTATTACTCGCCATAATCCCAACTAATCCCCTGCTTGCTCATTGCTACTTGATAAACATAACAGGGATTCTAATGATGCAACATGTTTGGTATTATGTGCATTAACAGGGAAGGGAGATGTGGAGTTTAATTGAGCTAAGAGATTATTTGCACATTATGCCAGAATACACGTTTGTGAATTTCATAGGTGAACCCTAAAGACGAAGTATGGATTCCAACAGGTACCTCTTTGGGCGGCTACGATCTTCCTCGAAGTCCATCACTCCACCATGTTCAGAAAAGATCTCTTCATGCCCTCGGAAGTCAACGTCGGCCTGCTTACAATTGGTAACTTCTGCCACATCGTAAGACACGTCGACCAACAAATACAGAGACTGTATATAAACTAGTTCTTATACAGATAAAAGTACGATTTAGAAATAGCATCAAACATATAAGTGAGATGGATACCGGACTAACCTAACACATACATGTCACTGTTAATTTCCAGCTTAAGAAAATAAACTAATCTGATAAGCGGCATAAGCCCAATGTATGTATTCACATATCTGGTTAATCAAAGTCTCCAGTTGGAACAGTTGATTGTCTCATATATATATAGGGAGCTTTTATGTGTGCATCATGATAACCAAGCATCAGAACGCACACAGCATGCAACAAAAAACAATAATAAACCGTACAAGTAAAATGACAAAGTTCACTACAGACTGACCTTTAAAGATAGTGTTTTCTTCACTTCCTCAACACGCTCTTCTACTTCTTTTGCGTGCTTCTTGTCTATCTCACTCATAGCATCTCCCCATTTTATCTTCTCTTGAATTGAAACTAGAAGATTTTCTGATGTAGAGAGCCTATGAATGGCAAAAACAAGATATAATAGAATTCTAAGAAGCTAAATAGTCAATAAGAAAATCCATATTCATACACCTTCTGCTGAGTCAAAAATATAAATCAAACAAGAAAATTTGATGCTTTAAAGATAAACCATTCACCAGTTAGATAATGTTTGGATCATCCCACCCAATTGTCCAGGTCTAAGATCCCTGCCTGCGGCAAATTGCACCTATAAATCCACCAACAATCAGATTAAAAAATGAATTATAAGTCAGGTAAGAACCTGAGCGACATTAGAGATTAACTGCACGAGTATGGAAGGAATACCTCAAAGCATCTTCTCAACTGATCCAGCTTTCCTCTGACTATGCCCTGTCCATATACCAGCAACAGGTTAAAGATTATCCTCATAAATTCTTATATCTGACCAGGCCAGTTATTAACTCATAAGAAATATACGTATTTAAAACCCGTGAAAGGGTGGGGGAGAGGGGCCGTAATAAGTCTGGACAAAACAGAAAGTGATATGTTGTCAAGTGACACGGGGGGTCCAAATTACTAGTACTTCTTTCGTTCCAAAAAAGAAATAGTTTCGCCCGTCTACCAAAATTAGTCTCATACTAAAAATGGAAAGTCATTCCTAATTTATATACTTTATCTGTTACGAATTAAAACTCATGTCATCCATTAATGAGAATATTTTTCACCAATGGAGGAGATTAATAATGTTGTATACTTTACTTTTAGTGTCAACGACGTCATAATCAGTCCGACAAGCACATTAGAGAACTACGAGATAGAGATGGATGATGGGAGATATATAATTTAAGAATGAGCAATATAAACTAAAGATACACTCTTTATAATCTTATAATAACAATATTTACATAAAATTACTAGAGTGAGAAAATAAAAAATGCACAAATAAATTAATTAGTAGCTAATGAATTAACTATGAGAATAATAAAAATAAATTGTGTAAAAGAGAAATGAATTTGTATAAGAAAATGTATAAAAATGTGCCCAAAAGCTAAAATGGTTCTGGTGGGGATCGATCCTAATCTGTGCTGGTTACAAGGCAGCTGCACAAACCAACTAAGCTAGAACTCATTTTGTACTCTATGCATATGTATAATATAGTAAACGCTCATCAATACACGTAGGTCCGCCTCTGCTGTCAAGCTAGCATTTATATTCAGTGACTCCAGTAATATAAGTAGAAAAAAATTGAATTTGTGGCGAATTTTGGAAACAAGTTTCTTTAGAAGGGAACGTTCATTTTTGCATTTATAATAGGGAAAACGCCAATGTCATTGTTTCGGTGTACCTTTGATTTGTTTAAAAACACCCCGGGTTCGATCCTCAGAGCCAATATTTACCTTTGGTTAGGGGTACCTTTGTTTTGTTTTGATTTTATTTTTAATTTATTTTTACTTTTTAAAAATGATATTTACCAGTTTTTCTTATTACTTTATTATCACTATAAGAAAACAAGTACTAGTATTTTTTTAATATTATTTAAGTTTTTAAATTGTTTTATTTTTTTTTATTAAATGTTATTCAGAAATACATTGTTAATAATAAGGAATAATATATTTACTACAACTAAACAAATAATTATGTGTGAATAGTTGAAAATTATCAAATTTTATACTCCCTCCGTCCCATAATAGATGTCACACTTTCTTTTTTAGTTTGTCCCACAAAAGATGTCACATTTCTTCTTTTGGAAAAAGTTCCCTCTCACATTAATTATAAAATTATATTTTCTCCCACCACTTAACACACAAAATAACATCTCCTAACATCCTGTGCCATCTACTATGGGACGGAGGGACTAGGGAGTAATATAAAATAATAGGTGTAAACTAATAATATTAATATTCTATTTAAAAAGTGAATATAATTGAAAAAGGTAGATAAACAGAAATGTTGGCAGTGGGGATCGAACTTGGGTTGCCATAATGCATAAACGGGTCGGGCTGTGACGAACTTGAATTGTTCAAATTCAGCACAGGAAATTTATCTTGAAAACTGCCAATGCTATTGGCGTGCTTAATCACGCCGATGTGGCGTGTTTAAAAACGCTGTCCTATTACATAAAGGCTAAAGCAAAAGAAAATATTCCCTTTAAGGGGATCTTTTTTAACCCCAAATTCAAATTTTTCCTTATTAAGTAACTGGGTATAAAGTATAAACAAGAAAAAAAAAAACTTACCACATACATACAGTCGTTAATGAGAAAGTCTTCCAACTGGCGAACATTGGCAACGTCCAACTCCTGCATCAACGAATCATATGGCAATACCTAGACAAAGCCCAAAGGTCAAGAAAAATGCTCAAGAACCATATCATTAGGAAAAGGAAGAAATAAAAAATTCGTAGCCAAGGATATCACTGACATGATTTACATAAGATAAGTTTTTTTTTTAAATCATCAAACTGGCTTATTAACAGAATACATATTATATCTATTTCTATCATACAAACTACTCCATCATTCTAATCTATAGAGCTAAAGAATAATACAATAGGAAAGTTGAGGAAATCGCACCCTTACACAACATAATGTGAACTAGAATGCAAGTTTTGATACTAGCAACGTGAGGAGCCAAAGCATAATAGCAGGAAACAGCCAGGCAGATATATATGGCCCCTGAGACTTATCAATAAGCACTAGCCCCAGTATGTAAATGAAGCTATGAAGGTTACGAAATTAATCAGCATATTATGTAATCGTGCAAAATCTCATAATTGAGAAATCATTCTAATTTCAATCACTAAATTTGTGCAGCCCTTTTTATGCCAAACCATCTTGCTCTGTCCAAATTCTACCATTAAAAAATATCCCTTTCCAATTTAAGAGGAGATGCTCACATTGGCAAACATATCTCTAACATTTTACATTAACAAACACTTGCAGAATAATGGAAGTATACCTTGTTAGTCTCCGCCAGAGTAAGTACAGTCAGCTGCTTCAATTTGAGGACTTGATCAGGTTTCAATTGTGGAAGACGACTTGCAGTAACTGTCCCACAATAGAGAGCATAATGTTCATTCAGGGTAAGATAACAACTCCATAGCCCCATGTGAGAGTTGAGACTGAGACTATATATCATATAGTAATAGAAGGGAGGGAAACCCACACTATCCTTCAGGTGCAAGACAACAAAATACTTGAATCATTCGGAGAGATTTTAACAAGGTTTAAATAGATTGCTAAGTGAAAATCTATAATGCTGGCTTGAGTCAGTAGTCCACCCACCACGTCAACTTTGAATCAAAATAGTCAGCTAGGAGAAGAATGATGATAGCTTATAAAATTATACAGAAGGACTGTAAGCTTACTCTTATATTCGCTCCATGTACCATATGCAAACATGCGAAGCACGTCAAGGAAGGCGCTATTCTCAGTCCCTTCTAGCTGCAGATAACTCCTCACATTAGAGAGTGGGGCGAAAAAAATACGAAAACACAAACATACATGCATAAATACATAAATATCCTAGAAAAGTTAGCAATACTACCATGTTGAAAAAAATCAACGAATTCATGTGAATATTTTCAAATTTGGGATATCAATTAATAAGCTGAAAGAGAGTGATAAACGAAAGTTGTTTAAAAATAATTATGACAAAATCAAATATTATGAAAACTTCATTTCAATATCTCTTATAACAAAATCAAATTTTATGACACCATATCCCCGGTAGAGAAATACAAACAAGAAACAGTTGATTAAAAGAAAACACTGAAAATTTAAATGTAACACATACATATAGTGATAATACAACTCCGAGGCTCATAATGATAACAAATACATATAGTGAAATGTAACACATACATATGGCGTATCGGTATGGCGGGATATGGCGGTCATTAATTAAATAAATAAAATAATATTTATATATTTGTATATAATTCAAAAAATTAGAAAATTAATAAAATATAACATCAAATTCAAAAACTCTAAACAATTAATAAAGCATAAACCGTAAGCCATGTGTCAAAATTACAGTAAAACACCGCCATGGCGCCATGACCGTGGCGGGCATGGTGGCCGATACAGAAAAATGCCATAAATCGGTGTGGCGATGGCGTTTTCATTACTAACCCATATGATATAGTGCCATATCACCGCCATAGCCGCTATTTAACAGCATTTAATATAATTAAGGGATAGTGCAAAAGAATGCAAAAACATCCCCTCACAGTGATAGTCTGAGGCCATATCTAAGTGGAAACCCTAAGATTACAACACCTACTATTTACTGTCAAAATACCCAGAACCTTAATATAACAGTAAGAAGTATGATTTGTACCTCTATGACGTTAGGGGCGGCGAGAATCTCGGAAAAGGCAAAGAGGGAAGGATGGGAAGTTGCCTCTACGATGAGGCTCGATATCGCCGAGCCCTGCAGAATCGATGCCTTCTTCAAGAAGTAGTCAATGTGCTCCGCTTGCTGCTGCTCAATGTCCATATTCACAGCGCCAAATTTCTACTGATGCGCAGAAAATTGTGAAATCACATAAAACTGCTTGTAGCAATCTCCTTTACTTGTACAGTATAAATAAAGTTGCCACCGGTATGATAGCTGAATGGAAATTCAGTGTTCAATTGATCGCGATTAGGGTTTAGGAATTTAGAGAAAAATTTCCCCCTTTCTTCATAAAAAAAAGAATCATGAAGTGGCTTCCATTCCTTATTTGAGACGGAGGAGTTTCTCTTCGAATTCTCTCTTTAGGAAATGCCAATTCGGCCCCTTAACTATGAGAAATTATCACTTTCGTCCTTCAACAATTGTTAAGTGAAATAGACCCATTATTTGGGCTTTTTATTAAGGCCCAAGTAATAGAGCAGGCCCGTATAAATAGTGTTTATTTTCACTGTAAATGTCATTCAATTTTAATGAAACCGCCAAAAAACGTACTCACCTTTTTTCGCATTCCCTCTCAAAATCCTTTGTTCAAATACGACGGCGAAAACCGTACCGGCGCTCCCGTCGAAGACCACTGCTCCGTCAGCTGGATCAATGTATGATTTTCTTCTCGATTTACTGTCAGTTGTATACTTGTATGTAATTTTAAGATCAATGCACATTAGAGTATTTGGGATCTTCACTGAAAAATATAATTGCATTAGACTGTTTGTTACAATGACTCTGAAGAGATAACCAGTAGTTAATTTGTGGCGTGATCTAGGATTTTAGAGGTTTTATTCAGCTAATTGGATTGCATTGTGTAACATATAGTATTACTCATATTTTGTTGTTGTTTTGCTTTGCCTGCCATAGGTGAACAGTATTTTCATTGTTTCGGAGGTATGTGGCGTCTCAGAAGGTTATTGTATCAGTTTCATAAGCACAGCTCAACATTGAGTGAGAAAGGCAAATATTGTGGCAGGACTCAGGAGACAGCTCCAGGTTTGATACTTTTCATGTTCCAGGGCTTATTGTTCGTTTTAGATATGATTAGTATGTGTGCTTTTGGCTTGAACTTTGTGTGTGATTGTTGAGAGTCTATTGATCATTCATGTGCATTGCATGTTGCACAACAACTCATCAAAATAATTCAACTACCAGTTATTAGAGCGGCCTAGTGTTTTTTATTGCGCATATAGAGAAGTCCTCTGCCTGAGAAACTATTGTAGGAAATAGTTGTATCTGAAATGGCAAAAAATGTTATTGCAAAATGTATGTCGATTCAGAACTAGGTTCTTCTACCTGTATGTTTCTGTGTATGTTTGTGGCCGTATAAACTAGTAATATCTATGTGCGAGCTAGTTTTAGGTTATATAGTGTTTCATGATTCTCTCAAAGTGATAGATAAATTAGACTACTTTGCTTCTGGTTGAGTATGACATGATTTATTCTCGTGTGTTAATATCACAACATTGAGCAGAATGTTAAGATTCTATATCTTTTTTCTTGTAGTGCTATCCTCTTATCTAATGCATGTTCGATTTCGCAGGGCCAGAAACTACCAATGCTTTTATTAGTTTTCAGTTTGATTATTAGCCTTTTATTTTTATTTCCCAATTTCATTAGCTGTCAAAATAAGTCATTCATGAATTGTTTTTGTTCTTCAAAAGTACTTATCAGTTATCAGTAAGCTAAATTAAAAGTAGAGAACAAGAAGGAAAGAAGAAAGTAAATACTGGGTAAATAACGAAGAGGCTCGCTTGCAGTAGAAATCAAAGATAAATGGCGAAATTGGGAATCAAAAAGGTTATTGAAATGAACATATAAGTGCAAAAAGGTAATTCTTCAATTTCACAAATTTTGTTGCAATGGGGCAAAAAGAGTCTGCACTCCTAGATCCCAGGTATAGTTGTTTTGCTCTGTAGTCTGTACACAGGTTCATGGCTAGGATGTCTTAACATAATCCTAAAATAGGCCTCACATGATTTTTGGCTCCAAGATTCGATGATCAAGAACACTCCATGTTTTTATTTTTGGTGGCAGATTATTTAATTTATGTTCCACCTCTCATTTCCCATTACTTCTTTCCATAAAGGACCTACGGCTCCAACAATTTCATCCTATTTGATACTCTCCGTCCCATAGAAATATATACTGAATTTCCTTTTTCGTCCGTCCCATAGAAATAGTCAATATCCATTTATGGAAACTTTTTCTCCTTTTTACTTTATCATTTATACTATTTAAACTATTTTTTCTTCTTTTTTCATACTTTACCAATTACGTATTAAAACCCGTGACATCTCCAATTAGCCTATTTCTATAGGACGGAAGGAGTATTTACAGGCATCTCAAAAACTGCTCTTACAAGGAATGAATTTGTGTTATTTTGTGATCTTTAGGACTTTGACAAATGGTAGTGTAACGAAAAGTAGAACGGCTAATATGATAGATAATCCTGCTTTAGACATGCCAGAATTTTTGCCTGGCCCAGTGAATAACTGCAACAGTAAGTTTCATTTATCAACGATGTCAAATGAAAGAAACTTTTGGGATTCTAAGACTTCATAATTAACTTCTTAGGTCTATCCCCGTATGAGTACGGAATGGAGGTGACAAATACTCCCATCTAAAAGAGTTGTAAGTTGATGTTGTAAAAACTTCTTGTAGGCTTGGAACTATGCAATACCCACTTTTGGAAAGTTTCACTTATATGTGGAGATTCCAATTCCAAGTATCTAGTGGCATAAGGACAGCATCTTGTTTTGATCCCATGTTACAAGGAAGTATCTTTGCTGAAGTCCTAGTGGTTGTTTTGCATTCTTATATCTGCCTTTTGTTATTCATCTCTTATTTGGATGCGAATAAGCATTAATGCTAACTAAGTTCAAAGAATGCTACATGATGCAACAAATATATAAGTTTTGCTTTTCCCCTAAACAGAAGCAATTTCTTTTTGACCATTTTTGACCTATCTGAGGCAAAACTATCTTTTGAATAGTATACTTTGCTACTGTTTGGCATAGGATGTCAGTGTCTTCAGTAGAAGATTGCTAACCAAAAAATCAAGACTCGAAGAGCTTACAATAACGCCAAGGAAAATAGTTGAATCAGCCAGGGATGGTAGTCAGAACCAAGCCCTGCACAACTTTGTTTTTTGCTAGAAAATTGAGTGAGATATTCTGATTTGTGGGGTCTGCTGCTAATCTCATCTACACATTTTCTATTTCAGCCTTGGATCCGTTTCTCGTTACACACGAGAAATATGTAAGAAGAGAGATCCATGTTGATACTTGAGAATAGAAAGAGATATATAGGTACTATAATGCAATGAAGGCCGAAGCACGTGAAGCAAATATGGTGGGGCTGCTGTCTGTGAACCGTTTTCGTTAGTCTTTATGTGTGGGATCCATCGATACGTACCGTAGTTTGACTCTAATAATAAGATCATTTCCCTTTTTTGCTAGCTGGTTTGCAAATACAACGTGGTAGGGACCCTTAATTTGGAGCACACGAAAGTTTGTGTGGAATCCTCCATTTCCAGTTTAAGAGGTATTTCTCCAACAACCCTTTGATTGGTAGATGAGGCTATTTATTGTCGATCACTGTACAGATTGCTTTGAGTTCAAGAGAGATGGATTAATATCAATTTATATCTCAATCTTTTGTCACTTTTAAAAACTTGCGGATTTTGTCGTGACCTTTTTAATACAGTATGTATTAATTCCGTCATGGAAACAAAAGAATGAATTTTGAATCTTCAAATTAATTGAGGGCTTTTGAAGTTTCTGGCTTGCATCCTACACTTGATGTCCAAATATTCAAAAGCCCTTGATCACTTTTGAATTTCAAAAGACTTTCTATTGTTTTATAGTATGATGGAATTGATACACGTTAAAAATCTTGAGATATCCAAAGGTTGAGATATGAACTAAAAATGATGGAAGGGGGGCTATAGTTGCATACTACATAATCTTTTGAGGTGTGATTGGCAAATTAAATTTGTGGGGCTGGGCCCTTTCTTGCAATAAGTGGCAGCTGTGCCAATTGGCAACAAAATTAATGCTGACAAAAGAATTTATTTTAGAGGTGGGGGCTGTAGCACTTTCATCTTTTTAGGTTGGATAAATAAGAGTTAGTTCCATCATTTTTTCTTTGGATTGGAGCCTGTGTCATCTTCTACACCCCTACTGTTTTTGTTTCTACTCTTGTAGACTAAAATGCTAAGCAATTCCACTAAGTTGGGCGAGATAGAATTATAAATTATAAAATAAATGAAACATACGAAGATTATTGCAGCTTTTTAGGTTCGGGTCAGAAATTATTTGGAGGTTTTCTGGCCTTTCTGTTTTGAATACAGTTTCTCTTCAGTGTAGTTTTGCAGGTTTTATTATGTGTAGAGTAGTATAGGTTTGGTGGTTATGTGAAATCTTTTTGTCTTAATTAATGGGTACACTGGGCTGTACTTAGCTGATCAGAGGGATCAAAAGCTGAATCTAGATCTCCATAAACAAATTGTATACTTTGGAATGGCTTTCCATGTTTAAGTAAAAGCTTAGGGTACTTATATTTTTTTTTTATTTTGCTTCACTGTAAAATACTCCATACTGGATGCAGTGTATTGTGATTTTGGGCTTAGTACAAAAAAATAGTTAATTGTTTGGATGAGTACCGAGGATGTATAATTTAGATAATAAAAATCCTAAGATACAATATATTCTCTTTTTATCCATTAATTGGCTTGATTTGATTCGATTCGACTCAGGTTTTAAGAAATACTATAATATAACGCGAATAGAAAAAAGTTTGTTAAATGTGGATTCTAAATTATAGTAGTAGTTAAAAATATGAATGAAATAATATTAGTGGAGTTTAAGATTAATTAATATAAATAATAGTGAAAAGTAATGAGCAATTATTCGCGGATAGAGGTAAATAAATTGAGCCAATCAATGGCTGATAGAAGGAATAATTTATGGTGGTGTTCGGTTTACTGGATAAAATAGTACCAAGATATAATCTAAGATTAAATTGTGAGATAATTTTAGTTGGTGAATTGGCTATAACTAATTATCACATGATTATCGGTCTGGGATTGAGTCGTGAGATTCAATCTCATGAATCAAACACAATACATATTTAATCTCAATATACATTCTTACAAATCGAACAAACCCCTATATGGATTGGTGGTATAAGATTTGAGGGTTTATTAATTTAATCATGTTTTACAGAATTTTTCTTGCTATGATTAACTAATTAATGTAAAAGTCTTTGAGGATATACTACGTTTATATTGTGATTTACAGAATTTTCCTTGCTATGAATAACTAATTAATGTAAAAGTCTAAGGGTACACTACATTTATACTGTGTTTTACAGAATTTTCCTTGCTATAATTAACTAATTAAAATGTGTTACAGTTCAGAATTGCGGTGAAACTAATCCAATTAGTTTTTTGAGTTGCAATAATTATTTGATTTGATTTGATTTATTGAACTTGGATAATCTGAAATTCAATATTTTTTTGTCGCGAGTATAAGATAAGATGTGGCCAGTTAGGCAATTACTAATAACCAAAAAGGACACACAGCGTTTTTGATTGATGATAATTGAGAAGTTACATATACTGATTGGGATTTAAATAAAGAATAAAATAAAACGCTAATGGAAGAAATGAAATGATGTACATGGACCATAGGGTATAGGTGGAAAAACTTTAACTCACAAATTTCAACCTATGTTCCTATCAATTCCTTTTTCCTACAAAATAATAATTTTTTAATAAAGGAATTCACCCAATATCAACATTCAAAAGTGGGCATATCCACTTTTTTGGGCTTTATGTTTCAAAACTGGAGGACTTTTTGAGAATTTTAATAACACCCAAGAGAAAAAAATTGAAAGAAAAATGTGATGAAAGGGGGAATATAGCAAAAGCCTCTTAGAATCTTAAGAAAAGGAATAGGTTTATGTAAAAATGCATTAATCATCTCTTGAGAAAAGAATATATATTTGTATTTTGCATTTCGAAGTACTACTTTCACAAATTCATAAAAGAACATGTTAGAGAATAGAAAATCATTTAATGCGAAAAGCACATTTTTCATACAAAGCATATATCTGGACCGACATTACTCACAAATAAGCTATTATAGAAATCATATTTCACCTGCTAATACACTTATCGACATATTCTGTGGTAAAAAATAAAATAAGTATACTGTATATTATAAATATATATTCTTGTTTTCCTCTTTTGATTCCTTGGAATTTTACCACTTGAACCTCTTTTTGACCTCTAGCTGTCAACATATTGAAAATAAAAAACTAAAAAAATACGAAAAAGGGGAAAGGAATTTACCATTTAAGGCCACCCACCCCCACCCACCCACCAAAAATTTATCTTTACTGTGGAACTTTGTCGCCAACTTTCACTTTTTACAGATGCCTTTGCACTTAAATTCAAGCTTTTATAATTACTTTACTCTTTTTCCATTAGTATTTATTATGATAGTAGTATCACATCATAATAATTAATTACTTACAAATCCACAAAATTCATCATAATACAAAAACAATCTTGAGCATACATCATCACTACGCATACATATTTCCCCAGATTTTGATAATAAATTTTTATTTCCAGAGACTGT
The DNA here is from genome assembly GCF_029641045.1 of Salvia hispanica. Taxonomy (NCBI): domain Eukaryota; kingdom Viridiplantae; phylum Streptophyta; class Magnoliopsida; order Lamiales; family Lamiaceae; genus Salvia; species Salvia hispanica. Next base: position 4,814,185 of record NC_142692.1, on the reverse strand, counting down.
AAATGAAGAAAATTAGAAAACAGAAAAATGATTCTCCTCTCCTTTAAGTAGTGGTGTACTAAAGAGTAAAGTAGTGTGTGAACTGTGTGGAAAGAAGAAAAAAAGCACACACGGATGGGAAATCAACTGTCCATCGTCTCAATCTTCCCTCCGCCACCGCTGCTCTCTCCATAATCGCCGCCCCTCTCCGCCTTCCCCTCCCTTCGGAACCAAAAAAGAAATGGGCTGCACGGCGTCGAAGCTGGACAACGAGGACACGGTGCGGCGGTGCAAGGAGCGGCGCCGCCTGATGAAAGAGGCCGTCCACGCCCGCCACCACCTCGCCGCCGCCCACGCCGACTACTGCCGTTCCCTCCGCATCACCGGCTCCGCCCTCGTCACGTTCGCCTCCGGCGAGCCCCTCGCCGTGTCCCAGCACGCCCCCGCCGTCTTCCTCCGCACCCCCTCCTCCTCCACCGCCGCCGCCCCCAAACCTAGGCCGCCGCCGCCGCCCCCTCCTCATCGCAGCCCCTCTCTCCACCCCCCTCCGCCGCCGCCCCCTATGTCCACCGCCTCCTCCCACCGCCAAGAAAAACAACCGCCGGCGCCGCCGCCGATGCGGCGGAAGAAGGCTCCCAAAGTGCCCCACATCCTCTCCGACTCCAGCTTCACTTCTTCCCCACCACACGACTTCAATTACAACGCGAGAGCTCACTCAACCTACTCCACCACACCCTCCCAGACCTCCTCCGTTTGGAATTGGGACAATTTCTACCCCCCTCCCTCTCCCCCGAGCTCCGAGCACTTCGAGCAGCTCCGCAACGCCAAGCACCACGCCCCCAATTCCGACGACGATCGCTACACCGACAACGAAATCGACGACAGAGCCTCCAGCTTCACATCCTACTCAAACGTGAGGGATCACGACGATCGCTACCCCGATCAGGGCCACCATTTCGACGACAGGGCCTCCAACTATTCCTCGATTTCGCGCTACTCCAACAACAGAGGCCCCCCGCCGATGCAGAAGAAAGGGCAGAGCTTGAAACGGTGGGAGAGTGAGGAGGAGGAGGAGGAAACCGAGAGAGAGGAGGTGCAGTGCAGTGAATGGGGAGATCACGATCACGATCATTACAGTAGCACCAGCAGTTCATCTGGTGAAGAAGAAGAAGAAGACGACGATGATGATGATGAGAGGGAGGATTTGAAGTCAAGATCCGATTTTGGGACTAGGTCCAATCTTGGCTCTGTGAAAAACGAATCCTCTGCCGCCGCAGCAGCCGCGGCCCACAATCATCACAATATAAATTCCAAGTTCTCGAGCAAATCGGAGAAGTTGTACGAGGAGGAAGACGGGAAGTCGTCCACGAGTTGGGGGGATGGGAATCACAAGGAGGGGAATTTGGACAGGAGGATCGTGGTGAGGCACAAAGACTTAGTGGAGATCGTGGCAGCGATCAGGGAGTATTTCGAGAAGGCCGCTGCTTCAGGGGACCAGGTCTCCGAGATGCTGGAAACCGGCAGGGCTCAGCTAGATCGGAGCTTCAAGCAATTGAAGAGTAAGTATTCAACTTTTTGGATTATAGTTTGCTGCTGCTATGTGGATGGTGTCTTTTCATATTGAATATCTTAGATAAATGGTGATTAGTTAATGCAACATTTGTGATGTGTATAAGATATGATGTGTAGAAAGTTGAGTGTTTGTTTCTTTGGGTGTTATTGTAGAGACAGTGTATCATTCTAGTGGAATGCTAAGTAACTTGAGCTCTAGCTGGACATCTAAACCTCCTTTGGCTGTTAAATACCGGTTGGATCCCAGTTCAATCGAGCAGTCGGGTGATTCCAAGAGTCTTTGCTCCACATTGGAACGGCTCTTGGCGTGGGAGAAGAAACTGTATCAAGAAGTGAAGGTATGGATCTAGAATTTTCAACTTTATTATTTTAGTTCTCTTACATGGCCATAGTTGATAATTGTGAGTAAAGATGTGTTTTTTCTTGGAGTCATTTCGCGATCGAAACTGTTTTTGAAGATGAGGGGACATTGCATATGCTTGTGAGTTGGGTGTTGGTTGCACCTTTCTTCTTTGTTTTGTAAGCTTATTATTTTCTTGGATTCCTTGTATTATTATGGAATGTGTAGAGTTAACTGTTTATGGTGTGGGACAGTTACAGCCTGGAATTTAACTTGGGGTGTCAGCATGTCCCATGCTGATAGGTCTTGTCTTCAAAAAAGAACTTGTCTTTTGTTCTAGCTGATGTTTTGCTGTCATCTAGAAAGAAAATGATCAATATATGCTGTAACAATATTTCTTTAACTATGTTTCAATAGATTATATTTGTAGGAAGTTACTTTTTTTACTCATACCTCCAGTTGTATGGTTTTTGTACCTTTTTCCGTCTATATGCATGCGAACCTATTCTCGAGGGCCTCGGATATTTGGTTTTACTTCGAGTATGTGAAATTTGGGACAGTAGAGGTTTTCTTGCTGAACGTGGTGCCATTTTATTCTACTGATTCTTTTTTTATGGTGTTGATATGATACTCAGGCAAGAGAAGGGGTAAAAATTGAACACGAAAAGAAATTGTCTACACTTCAGACCCAGGAATACCGGAGTGAAGACCAATCCAATTTGGACAAGACAAAGACATCAATCAATAGGCTTCAGTCTCTAATTGTGGTGACATCTCAGGCGGTGTCAACAACTTCGTCTGCTATTATTGGTCTGAGAGACTCCGACCTTGTCCCACAGCTCGTGGAACTCTGCCATGGGTAAGTCTGATCTCATCTGCTCTGCTTCCATGAAATGTCAGTTCTCAATATGTTTGAAGTTGATAGTTATAACCTTCTCCCCCTCCCCAACAACTCTAACCAATTTTGTTTTTCCAATCTTGTTTTTAGAATGGTAAAAAAACTACTATAGGTAGATGATTCCATTTTAATCCTATATAGTCTTTTTCGTGTTGATATATACGTGCATTTGCTGCCTTCGAATGAGCATTATCAATCCTTCACGCTGTTTAGAGGTTGTTGAAATTGCTAGGATTATACTATTAATCTCTCTCAGTAGAGATCACTCATCTTGGAAAAATGAAAATACAAATGTGTGGTTTGCCATGATTTGATTGTGACTGAAAATGAAATGCAGGTTTATGTACATGTGGAAATCGATGAATCAGTTCCACGAGGTCCAGAACGACATAGTGCAGCAAGTCCGCGGTCTCGTGAACCAAACAAATAAAGGGGAATCAACATCTGATCTGCACAGGCAGGCAACCCGCGATCTTGAGTCAGCTATATCCGCGTGGCACTCCAGTTTTTGTCGTCTGGTGAAGTTTCAGAGGGATTTTGTCTGCTCCCTCCACGGTTGGTTCAAACTCACCCTCATCCCTGTGCATTCCGAGACCAGCAACGGAGCCAGAGACCAATCCCAGGTCTTCGCCTTCTGTGACGAGTGGAAACTCGCACTGGACCGCGTCCCGGACACCGTCGCCTCCGAATCCATCAAGAGCTTCATCAACGTCGTCCACTCCATAACCTCCAAGCAGACGGAGGAACTCAAGATCAAGAAACGGACCGAATCTGCATCCAAGGAGCTCGAGAAGAAGGCCTCCTCCCTCCGGACCATCGAGAAGAAGTACTACCACTCCTACTCCATGGTCGGGATAGGGCTCCCCGACGACAGCGGGCACGCCCTCGACGCGCGGGACCCGCTGTCGGAGAAGAAGTCTGAGCTGGCAGCCTGCCAGCGGCGCGTGGAGGACGAGATGATGAAGCACTCCAAGGCCGTGGAGGTGACGAGGGCGATGACGCTGAACAACATCCAAACCGGGCTGCCCGGAGTCTTCCAAGCCATGACCAGTTTCTCTGCTCTGATGACTGAAGCCCTTGAAGCAGTGTGCACAAGATCTTACTCCATTTAGATATGAAAAAGAACCCTACTTTATTAATCAATTGTTTTTCTTGCTCATCTGTTTTGAGTTTTGAGGCAAGTTTTTAGAAATACAAAGGCTGGCAAAGTTATTATTTTTGTTTCACTTTTGATCATTGCTGTTGGATTGCTGTAATATGTGAATATGTTGGAAATTTTAGCTCATTATCATAAGGAAGGCTTGTGTATCAATAAATTTCATTGCTCTCTCTTGTAGGTGAAATCTTCCATGGATTCAAGAAAACAACCTGAGCAGATTCAAAATTTGTAAATTTCTGACACACTAACTCATCAACACAGTAAACTGAGACTTTCTGGTGCTTGCATGTGATGAATCCCAGCTCATTTAACACAAAATAAACAAAGATTCTGTCACTGCTGGTACAGGAAATAACACATGTAATAATATACATATACATATGTGTTGAAGTATCTGTATGGATACAAGAAAGATTTGGTGATGCCCATGTACACAAGTGGTAAAGACAATCCCACAAAAGGAGGGTAAAGACAAGCAAAAGAAGGAAGAAGATGAAGATAGAATAGCAAAGTTGCATTGAAATATGTGACTGCAGTCACTGTCAGACTGCATGTTGGTTGCCTTTGTCTTCTTGCCCTACAAAATAGGATTGCTACTGATTTCCCTATACTTACGCTTAATATTCAAATCAATGCCTCACTAATATCAATTGTTTTCTAACTAATCTTGGATTCTTTTTTAACTGATCTTGGATCTTGGCCCTTCCTGTCGGTCTCTTGCAACACCAAAAACGATGAGATTTTAGTGCTATTTTTCTATCTAGTAATTAACATAAATTTATTCATTAAATTATAAAAGGACTAATAGCTTAAAAACACACTAAGTATAGCCATCTCAAATCCTTACCACCAATTTTAAACGGGGTGAAAAAAATAAAATCATACTCATGTGACAGGTTCAGTAACAATTTTAAATGACGTGGAGATGACATGACGGAATTAGTCTTGAAATGGAAAGTCAGCGAATCAAAATGATATTTTTACGATTAATTTGGTGGATTTTTTATATGGAATTCGATATTTTATAAATTGTTTTGGCTCTAGTTAGATTTTTATGACAACTATACTTCAGACTAAGAAGACATCATTCAATTAAGTTGGATGAAATTCAATTTTGTGAAATTTGCGCTAAAAATCCATACTATATTTTTCATCACATTCTAATTTATTAGTGAAAATATGAATTGACCTATAATTGGTATATTTTTCGACTATCAATCCAATTAAAAATATATCAGACTATCTTTTATGTTTGAGACTTGTGTTTTCGACCGTTAAAAATCAGTACATCCAGGAAGTAACAATTTTACCTTTATTAACTCCAATCATTATATGAAAAATTGAGAAAATAAATACTCCTAGAATCTTAAATTGGGACACTACTTCAAAAGCACAATTCATTTTCAATATGGATCCTTACTCAAAATTTTCTAAATGATTCAAACATAAAGTATGATATGTTCCTATCACCAAAAAAAACGCCTTAAAAACCGCTGCTGCTTTTAATTGATTCAGATTATCAATAAAATCATAAAACCTATAATAATGGTTACCTTTAAACTATGTACGTATGTTTGAATCATTTTATGACAAGAGAAAATGATAGATTGTAAAAAAGGTATCATGCTTGCTACAATAAGAATTGCATAAAAAGGCCCATGATAACAATGTAACATAGGTAGATGCATGCATGATAAATTATTTTCACATATAAAAGCAAAAGAAGAGATATTGGGTGAAGATGGGGACCATGTTGAAAATAAATGCCCACAAAAAAAGGCCTACTAATAAAGCAACTTTCACCTTAGTCCTCATCAAAATATTAAGTGAATAAACTATGTTCATGGATAGAGCCTAGAGGTCCTTATATATATAGTAAATTTTACTAAATGTGATTATATTATATATATGTAAAAATGACAGTAGGTGGATCCAGTTTTTGAAACGTGAAAGGAACTGTTAATAACAGTAAAAAGAATCTACCGAAGTGGGATAAATTTGGTATGAACTCAAATTGCATTCCTTCAAATCCTATATTTCATCTATTTCTTAAGTAGTTAGTTTCCTTTCCCATAAATGGAAATTTGCTTTATTGGATTGTCCAAATAAATATATATGAACTAGTTTATGTAGTACATATTATACGGTTTTAACTGATGTGACACATGCCCTTATTATAGTTGAATTGTGCTGAAGAAAAAGTTGTATATTTTGGTTGGCATTTATTCCAACCATATCAAATTTCACATTTTATCCCTCCAAACTTTGCAATATTAAACAATTGAATATTTCTAAATTTGAAATTGAAAATGGGCTTCACATTTGTACTTTAGCATAGCCCATTATATAATAAATCAAGGCCCAACTACAAGAGCTATACATAGAATAGAAGAACTAAAACCAGTCAATTTTGAACCAATTTTGCAGCATCTAATGTTTCTTCTTTGATGCATCAGCAGATATTACCTCAAAAAAAAATTAATTTAGAAGCTACAAAAGATAAAAAAAGGATGATAATTTACAGGAGAATAATTAATTCCCAGTTTAGTAAACAGAATTCCAAATTTTTAATTGTATTGGAAATTTGGAATCAATGCAAATTAAATACTCATGTGACATGCCATCTAAAAGAACTCAAAATCCAGGTATTTACCCTCAGATTTCATGCCTGTCCCCACTCTTTTGTCACCACCGGGGCCTGCACCGACGAATGTGTGGTTCGAGGGGGGTTCAACCTCGACCGGCCTAGGCACCTCTGGAGGCATACTGCACCGTATCAGAGCCCAATTCACACCTTCAAAGAAAGGGTGCTGCTTGATCTCAGTTGCTCCTCTTTTCACCCCAAGCCGGTCCTGTGGCTCCTTCACGAGCAGCCCACGGATGAGGTCCTTGCTAGCGCAACTGGTAGGTGGCACATCTGGGAACTTGAGCTGTTGCCCAACAACGTTAAAGAGCGTTGCACGATTCCCTGAACCTTTGAATGGTGTTTTGCCATAGAGCAGCTCATGCAAGAATACACCAAATGTCCACCAGTCCACTGCACTGCCATGCCCTTCACCCTTGATCATTTCCGGGGCCAAGTATTCGTGTGTCCCTACAAAGGACATGGACCGAGCTGCAGTAGGCTCTGCAACTAGCTCAGGCAAAGTACCGGATGGCGTCTTACCAGATCTTTTCTTGCTCCTTTGATGGAAGATTCGAGGAAGAAAACATGAGGGTTGGATGCATGCTGATGATGGTTGTGCGCAGAATCTGGCTCTTTGTTTGGAAGGATGAGAGTGTAAAGCAGAGGTTGTTATTAGAGTGGGTGAAACTACACATCTAAGGGCAAGGTCAAAGTCTGATAGCATGATGTGGCCATCTTCGCGGACCAGAACATTTTCCGGTTTCAGGTCTCTGTATACGATGCCTAGCATGTGGAGGTATTCAAGCGCTAAAAGAACTTCAGCTGCATAAAACCTGCACGTGCCGAAAAAATACATCAGTAAGTAGTTTTTCAGATAGTATACCAATTATACTTTCATATATACCTTAAGTTAGGAGGAAATATATGGCAATGTTGAATAAGGTTAGAATGAGTTTTGTGAGGTTCTGATCCATTAAGTAGATAAACTACAATATCTTGTCACACATCTCAGAAAAATCATACATCCAAGAAGGAGACTCAGTGTTGGCATGAATGTTAGGAAGAGAGAGGATTCAATGAAGCCCTTCAAAATAGAATTCAAGATTTTAAAGTAGCATATAAATTGACCATATCTTTAACTACTGGAAATTTAAGTTCTAATATAGGATAAATGCAGAATCAAAAGTAGGTATATTGCATTAGCTGTGGAGATGAACCACGCACCTAGCAGCATACTCGGAGAAAAAGTTTCCTGGCTGTCGTTGCCTGAGGGTATGCAGATCTCCCCCGGGACAATATTCCATGACTAAGCATGAAAATCTGTCAGTCTCAAAATGAGTGTACAGTGTTGGCAAGAAAGGATGGTCGAGCAGCTGCAAGATTTCCCGTTCTGTATGTGCCCGGGTCAACTTCTTCCTGCTAGCAAGGGATGCCTTATCCATCACTTTCATTGCAAAGAGGCACCGGGTTGTGATGAGCTTAGAGAGATATACACTTCCAATATCCCCGCAGCCAAGCCTTTTCAGCAACCTGAACTGGCTCATGCCTAAAACACCATGCCTCGCTCGAACAGAGAGTATAGCCTTCCATCTGGGATCATTTCCCTTGTGAGGCTTATTTGCGCTGCCACTAGTGTAGCTCCAGTTACTATCATCACTTAGGCCACTGCTATCACTTGCTCGGCTCAGGATAGTACTCTCGAGAGAGTCCCCTCGAGTGCTTCCCTTCATGATATCGTAGTTTCTATCATCACTCATCACCCCATCACTATGATATGTGCTAGCTGAGCTATTGGAAATGCTCATGGCCATGGCGAAACCAATACTGTCAATACTACTATGAGGGCTGACATTGCCACTTGTAGGTAACAAACCATCCCACATACACTCTTTTTCTTCAGATACAGCAGCTAAATCATCGAGCTCTTCAGCCAAATATCTCCCATCCACATTATTTTGCCCAATTGGTACATAGACTGGCCTCATCATGTCATTGTCAAGTGGCTCAGTTGGGTGGCTAGCGCCATGAAATGAAGTGGAGCCGGCTTCCTCATCGGAGGAATCATCGCTGGCTGTAAACGACATGAGCTCTTCAGGCTCCTGCAAGAAGTTATGAGCAAGTAATAGTTGCCTAGAAAGTGAGTGTGTTTCAGGGATTCTCTCCATATCCAATTATCACCTTTTGTCATCACAATTCACATAGTTATCTGTCTTGATTGGGCTACTCTGCTAATGAAGAAAAGAGGAATACTCTTAAAATCTAATTCAAGAGAAACTTTTTATGGATTAGAATGAACCAACAAAACCAATCAAGAACTAATCCCCACTCCATGATATCACAGCAGAAAAGGCAACATGAATTAAATGTAGAGTAGGTTTGATAAAGCAAATGTAGAACAAGAACTTATTAACTTGTATGAAGTAGGTGAAAAATGATCACATAAAAAGTTAAGAATAAAGTGGCAATGCAAACACCACATTGAACTAGACACTAAGAAGAAAGATGAAGATAGAGAAGTGTATACCTCCGAGCTAAAAGTACAAGTGTTGGAAATGGTGGGAATCTGATAATGAGGAGAAAAGAAGAAGAAAAGTAGGGAAATGAGGAGATTTGTTGTGCTTGTCACTGATGTAATGATGTTTATATTTGCTGTTATGCAGAGGAGAGAGAAATAAATCACTACGAAATTACTCTTTTTGTGCATGATTAGAGCAAAAGAGAAAAAGGATTAGTAGTTCATTAAATTTAATATGAAGAATTATAACTCGCTAGTTATAAAATTATATAGTGAGAATCTGTCTTTAAAGGACATGAAAATTAAGAAGAAATCAAATGTTAATACATGTAACTAGTGTTAATAACTTTCAAGTTCCTTCTAAATTAACTGGAGAAATTTAGGCAGCATTGTAATGGAGTTCTTTATAAACCGAAAAGTTAGATAATTTACTTGGGTGACGGTAGTTAATGACTTAATGTAATGGAGTACTGTACATCATTTTAGGTTGTCAATAAAGAAATTTATACTACGAGTACATAGATTGTTAAAATAAAATATTTTATGGGATCTTCTGTTTGAGTGAAAATTCAATTGTCCGAACATAATAGTAGGTGGTGTGTTGAATTAGTCAAAATTGGAGAAATCATTTTTCACTTTTGTATAATACGTACTTAAATTGTGATTGTTTGGTGACAATATAAACAACAATCAAATTTTAATTCTTTTGGTTTGAAGGATTAAATAAGATTGTACTACTATCTTACAATTGTTATTCATGTGAGTGGATACCTAATATCGAGACAATGTCATGTATGATTAGTCTTGACATAGGAGTTTCAAACTTCCTTAACTGACAATATTAATCTAGATAATTCTGAACCGATTGAACGCCATGTACTATCGGGACAATTTAATCTTGAGTAATCAAATATTTTAATATAAATAGTAAGTGGATATTATTATGTTTGCCTAGTGAACATTTGTCACTTTACAGCGACTATGATAATTAGTAAATTGTAGGAGAAACAATTTTAATTGATCTTATTGCGACTGTTGAGTGTTTACATAATCTTAATTAATTTGAGTTATACAATGAAAATTGAGTAAATGCCAAATGTGGTCCTTAACATATGACGGTTTTATTAATTTGGTCCTTAACATTATTATTTTGATTATTTGGTCTCTTAAAAATAAACTCGGACCCGAATCGGTCCTCACTTAACAGAACCGTCAAAAAATAGCTGGTGATTGCAATTTGACTATATTAAATTACTAATGATAATTAATTATACCTAATTATAATTCTTAATTCCTATTAAATTACAAATTATTCATTTCATTTTGCAACTGATACTATCTTTTTTTCCAATTTTGCTAATAGGAAAAGAATTATAATTAGGTATAATTAATTACCATTAGTAATTTAATATAGTCAAATTGCGGTCATCGTCTACTTTTTTACGGTTCTGTTAAGTGAGGACCGATTCGGATCCGAATTTATTTGTGAGGGACCAAATAATCAAAAAGATAATGTTAAGGACCAAATTAATAAAACGACTTAGGGACCACCTTTGGCCTTTACTCATGAAAATTTCATCAAACCCTGAATCTTGCAGTTATTTTTCTTTTTCCTAAATTAAATTTTTTTTTTGTTAATTTCATGCACTTAGAGTTATACTAGTAACTTATACATCCACAAATAAAAATTTATTAATTTCATGCACTTAAGATATTTGTTATACGGTGCAGGTATCATATCTACCAAATAATTCACAAACTTTTTAACTATCAATGGCCCATATGGATCAATTGTCGATTGGGAATCCAATCACATAAATCTTCAAGGATCATATTTAGTGATTATAATGATTTGGCAATACCAATATATAACTAATCGACCAACAAGAAATGAAATCATATTGTATAATAATATGACAACTTGAAGCTTTTGCAATGTTTTAGGGGTTGGTGTTTGGAATCAGCACCATGGGGTCATGGCCCACTAATTTAGTGCCTTAGTTGTGAGGCTATTATTAATTTATTACTGTATAACTTATACATCCACTAATAAATGAGGGGTTGATTTTAATTATGAGGTTGTAGATTTATTTTAGGGATATTGGGCATTGGTTGGGTCATTAATCATTTTTATACTGTACAAGGTTTTCATTTGGTGTTATTGATGCATCTAACTATATTAGTCTCTCCAGAATAATTAGTCTTTATAGATAGAACTCCCTCCATTCTTTCGTAGTTAAGTTATTTTTCCATTTTGGGAAGTTCCCTCATAGTTGAGTCATTTCCATATATAGTAATTTTTTTCCTTTTTCTTATTTTACGCTCTCATACTTTATTCTCTCCACTTTATTCACTTTTTACTTTATTCTCTCTACCTTTTTTCTCTTTCTTATTTTTTTATCTATTTATTTAACACACCCAACATTCATTTCTTAAACTCCGTGCCGAAAAGTTCTGCCTCAACTATGAGGGAACAAAGGGAGTAGTATTATTTTAGAAACAAAATAGTAGACCAAATATATTATCATTTGGTATTTCTAAATTCTACCCAATTACAATTACATGTTTAATCGTGAATCATGAAAATATAAAATCATAACCGATCACAATATGGCTGATTAATAGTTATGTTTCATTTATAGAGTTTTGAATTTGATACACTTATTTGCTTCTACCTATCGAGTCTACTATAGTTGTGAACTCCTACTTTGTGTCTACAAACACAATTATTTTTTGAGATAATGTCAGTATAATTATAAGTAACAAGAACTAACACATGTTACAAATCTAAAATTTTTTATGATACATGGTTAAATCAAAATCATCCGTTATTCTTTACTAAAAAAAAAAATCATCAGTTCAACCCAAAAACAACCAAAAGTCAGTGATTTTGAATTCGAACCGCAACCAATAGGTCAAACTAGAACCGTAAAAAAGGCAGAACAATTACAGTTTCGAAAACGGCATACCTGCTTTTCTGCATAAAATAGTCCGATTCCCGGCTGGGACAAAAAAAATCGACGGTTTTGAATCGAAACTAATTTCTGGTTCAGCAAAGTTGCTCGGTATAACCAATCCGTTAAATAAGAAAAACAGAAAAGGAATTATAGTGTGAAAAAGAGTCAACAACGCAAGTAAGACTTCGCTGTCAAAAAAACGACTTGGCTAATGAGCAAATTCCAAAACTCACCAAAAAAAAAGCGATCAAAAAGCTTAAGCAACCGACACTCTCACTAACCGTTTTCGACGCAGACACCACCAAACGCCCTTAGATTCTCCGTCGTCGACCGCCGCGCACGCTACCACCGGAGACGGCTATGATGGCGGCTATGATGTCGGAGAAGATGGTGGACCCCACCCCAACCCCCGCCCCCTCAATCACTCGCAATCCTTCCCAACAGTTTTCCGGCGAGTCTCCATCCGTTCCGCCCTCGCCGGAAGCACCTGATCGCTCGTCCTCCTCCACTCCCAGTCCTTCCAGGCAGCTCGATCTTCAGGTAAATTGTCGAATTTCAATTGTTTTTTTTTTTTTTTTTTTGAAGTGAAAAATTCAATCGTAATTGAACTTATGCTATGTGAAATTGCTTGCGGTGGAAGATAGGGCAAGTGTGCTTATTGCTTTGGAATTGATATTAAGACATTGATTGTTTGGGAGAAAATTCGAGTATCTCCAATTTGATTTTATTGGAGCGTAATCGCTTTAAAACACATTTCCATTTTTCGTGGATAAATTCGTTGTGTACAGCTACTTTAGAGACGATTGTATTTGCCGACTATACTTGCATTGGATGGTTTTAACTGGTTGGGATGTGATTAATTGACGATGAATGGGGATAAAAGAGTTCTACTAGTAAAAACAGGAGGGGGTCATATTGAGTTTTCAGACTATTAGCTCATCCTGCCTCCGCTATCATTTTCTCATTGATGGAGACAAATGTGACTCGTGTACTGTCCCCAGTTATTATGAATTGAGTTGATTAGCTGATGGGTAACTATTATGTTTTCTTACAGGGTCAACCGCCTACGAGACTAGAAGAGTATCGGCAGCTGTTTCGTCTTCCACCTGATGAAGTAACTAACTATATTGTTTTATTATTGAGTCTGTTTGACAAATTTGGAGGAATTGTATATGTTTGGTCTTACTTGGATGCGTGAGATGAGAGACGATGGGAAACAACATATGAGCTGTATAACTTCACGAAATAGTACACCTCTATGTTTGCATTGCTTATGATTATTATTTCTAGCAGTGCAATATTTCAGCATTTCTTATCTAACTAATCAGTGTTACCTGTAACTGTTCTGTTCCTTATAACTTTTTTGTGGCATGCTTCCTAATTATCTAAATCATTTTTTCATTAATTTGATGAGTATTTCCTGTTATGATGAGCGATTGAGTTTATTTTGTTAAAGGTAGACACGGATCAGGCACTGCCAGTTTGCTTTTCAATTTTCAAATAAATGTTTTTGGTCATGGTAGATGGTTGAATTCGTATGTATTAGACTTTGTACATCATTTACTTCATTTTCCTGAAACCTTTCAGGTTCTCATCCAAGATTTTAACTGTGCCTTGCAAGAGAATTTTCTTCTTCAGGTAACTTATACTGCTCTGTTCTATTTCTTGTTTATCATTTTAAATTTCAATCTTGATTTCATGCTGCATGAATTCTATATTCTAAATAGATAATATTCAGTGTCTGTTCTACCATGGATTTGAACCAACCTTTATTTATTTGTTATTTCACAAGGTTTAAAGCCAACTGATATTCCACTTCACTAATAGATTTAATTTTTCTCCTTGCAGGGTCATATGTACCTTTTCGGTCACTATATCTGCTTCTATTCCAATCTGTTTGGATTTGAGACAAAGGTCTGTTCTAGAGTTTGTGATTTTCTTTCTTCTTTAACTTCTTAAATATAAGTTTGGGTACTATCTATATTGTGGCTATACTGATTCATGCTGTTTTTTTTCGATAATCTGGAATAGTATCATATGTTCAATGACCATGATGAATTTATAATTTACTTTCTTCCTGAAACTTTTATCCAAGTTTGAGTAGTGTATATATTGTGGCTATACTGATTCATACAGTGTTATTTCAATAATTTAGAAATAGTAGTATCATATATTCCATGTTGTAGTTCTTGATGCATTCCTGATTCCTCTTCTTTCTGGAACAAATATACTCAATAAAGGAACACAGATTTTTGACTTGTTCCTGTCTATTAAGGAATACATAGTTATGTATATTGATATGTTTATGGTCATTGGTGATGCCTCAAAGAAAAATGTGATACTCAACTGCTCGAGGCTGCTAAATTCACTATGCTATGCACAAATGGTACTTATACTTATTTTTATTTTGAATGTTTAAACTTTAATTGACTTGAAATTTCAGAAAATTATTCCATTTACTGAAATCACATCAATACGAAGAGCAAATGCGGTAGCTGTTTTTCCAACTGCTATAGAAATAATAGCTGGTGGCAAGAAGGTATCAGTCTATTTGCGTACAGCTTTGTTGTTCAACAGAACATTATTTTCACATATAATTTAGGGTATGTTATATATGTTTTTCTTTTCATGCAGTACTTCTTTACCTCTTTGTTATTCCGTGACGAAGCATATAAGCTTATCAATGAAGGTTGGGTGCACCATGGTGGTGGATCTAAGGAAATTACAGATCAACAGGTTACTAAACGTGTTCATGATTAAACTTGTGCTCTGTTTCCAAACATGGACTACTAGTTTGTTTAAGTTGCATCATATCTTTTCAGTATTTGTCTTCCAAGTTTCTCATGCATTTGCCCTTTTACTTTTTCTTCGATTTGTTTTTATCAACTTGATGTCATTTTCTGGAACTGAATTAGTGGTTTGGCATAGAGCTTAGCATTAGCTTGACTTGATGCTACGTATTTCACAGTCTTAGTAATATCTGTTATTTCTGGAACCATGAGATCTAGTCTTGTGAATGAGGGGATATAAGCTTTTGATGTCTTCTTGTCACTGTTCTATTGTTATCATCATATTATGAAGTTGGAGCTGTTTCTTGTTCTCTGTACGTACGTATATACACATACGTGTGTGTGTGTTGATAGGTATGATGAAAATTAAAAAAGGTAGATGTTGGCATAAAATCATACTCCCTCCGTCCCCAAAGAATATGCACTTTGGGTTCAGCACGGATTTTAATGTAAAATTGGTAAAGTAAGAGAGATGTAGAGAGAAAAAGTAATTAAAGTATTGTTAGTGGAGAATGGGTCCCACCTCATTAGAGAGAAAAGACTTTCCAAAATTAGAAAGTACATATTCTTGTGGTCTTGTGGGACGGACTAAAAAAGAAAGAGTGCATATTCTTGGGGGATGGAGGGAATACTTTATTGTCATGAATCGTTTGTTAGATTTTTATTGTGCTTGTTAACTTTACAAGTTTGTCATCTCAATGAAGCTTGTGTTGGCATAAAATCTTGTGGGTTAATATTGCTCATAGCTGCACATATTTGGGTGATTATTTTCTCTTGGCCTCACTGTATTGTATTATCTTGTTCTTGTCTAACTTAGGAGCCAAAGCTTGATGCATCAAGCCAGGAAAACGGAAGCTATATAGCTGAAAAATCTATTAGCACCAGACAATCATTGGATGAGTCAGATATCATTGGAAGGTAACTATAATATGGTTCTGAAATTTAGTGAGGCTAGTGAAGTGGTTTTAGAGCCAGTTTTGCTGTAACACTGTGATTTTCATTGAATTTATGATACCTGGGATCTGTCTCTAAATGGCCAACATGTGTAACAAACAAATAACAGAAAATACTGCTATTGTGGAAAAAGGTGAAATTAGACCATCCTCTTTAGCAGAGACAGAGAAATTTGAAGCAACTGATATTTTGATGTTAGGGTTTATGAGTTTCATAAGTCCATTTACAAAGAGATGAAAGACTGAAAGTATAGACTCCTATTTACATGAAATTTTAATTTCACAATATGTTGATAAAGCCTTGGAAATTATATACTCTATGGTTTCTTAATAAATTGGGGTAATTGACAGTTGACATGAGCCTTAATTTAAAGGGTTTGCTCATAAGAATGTCCACAGATTTGATCAACGACTCTTCTTGCTTTGTCAGCAGATACAAATATATGTATGCCTAAGGCGCGTACTCTTGTTTTTTTCTTGCTTAGCAGCTTAAGGTTCTCTCCTACTAATAATCATAAGTACCTCTCGATATAGTTTTTGGTCAGCAGTAAACACATTATCATGTAGCAATACCTATTTTTCATTTGAGTTTCCAACTGGACTGCTAGGAGTTTAGTACCTTTTGAGGTAAGAATGATACCCTGGGAATGTAGCGCGTCAAAATTTCATTTAAATAAGAAAGGGTGTTGCTCTGTGCACAGTGATAACAATCACCTCATATCGGAGGAATCCAAACATTTAGCCGATGGTGAGCCTGAAATTATCCCAACATCTTCAGTCATAGAAGTTAAGGAAGAACCAAATGCACTGCCTGCTCCTGTTACCGAGTGTTCTTCATCAGAAAAATCTTTTACATGGGAACCTGAGCCTACTGATGCTCCTGGAGGTTAGCCAATATAATACCAACTTGGGCTTCCGTATGTTGTGAGTTAGTTCTTAGAGGTTGTATGTTGTACCAGGTTTCTAGATTATTCATGTGTGAACATATTGATCGGAGAATGTTCTTTCTTCAATTTCCACTGCATCTTCAAACCTTTATCCTGATTTTGGGTTTACGTGATGCAGTTCCTGAAGGCTACACCAGGGTTGCAGAGTCAAAGTTTCCGGTAGTACAACTAATTCATATGTAATGTTGATTTAGGATGTCATCTTATGACTGGATTGGTCATGAGCAAGCTTCATCCAATTATTGAGCTTCCTTTTATTTTGATGCAGGTACGAGCAGAGGAGTTCTTTAATATATTCTTCTCTGATGATAGTGTTAATTTCCATGAGTCGTTTCATGCGAAGTGTGGTGATAAAGGTGATGTGTGAAGGCATTTGATGGCTTGTTATATCCTTATAGTGTCTTGTCCTTTGTTACTGGTGATCTTTTATGGGGTTTATTACAAACTAATCTTGAGTTATATTCTGTATACAGAAAATCTCCACAATGTTTGTGAAATTCTAACAGTGATTGAGTAAAGACCTGTTTAAGGAATGTTTTAAGAAAAATTCTAAAATTTTAAAATTTCAAATGCCTATTTGTCTTTGTTTCTACTTATAAAATTGCAAACAGTTAGGGAATTTGTAGACAAAATAAAATCTTAAGGTGGCATTTGCACTAATGCAAGAGTACATTTTTCATTCAAATGCATAACTTGGTTACTCCCTCCGTCCACGATCAAATGTCCTAAGTTCACTTGGCACGTGTTTTAAGAAATGTAATGGAAAGTGGGTAGAAATAGTTAGTGGAGTGTATATTAGTTTTAAAATAAAATGTGAGTAGAATGAGTTAGTGGAATGTGGAGTCCATTACCAAGTAGTCAAAAGTAAATGAGACACTTAATCCTGGACGGAGGGAGTATTTTCTATAATGGCAAACATCGGGGTTAATATATGTCATATTTATATGTTATTTAACCACTGTGCTTGACGTTATTTACTGTTTCCCTGACAGATTTCAAGTGTTCATCATGGCAACCTCATGAAAAATTTGGGCATACTCGTGATGTATCATTTCAGCATCCAATTAAAATTTATTTTGGTATGCCTTGTTCAAGTCATGTTCATGTCAGAAATGTTGTTTCCTGCCTTAAGTGATGCTTGGGAGCTTATTCTCTAACGTTCATGCATGTCAGGTGCAAGATTCGGTAGCTGTCAAGAGGTTCAGAAATATAGAGTTTATAGGAACTGGCAAGTTTCATTATTATATATACTCCAGTATTACTTTGTTGTGGTGATTGTTATTACTACTTGTGAAGATGTGTTATAGAAAATAAGTAGAAGTACATTTATTATAGATCTTTATGATTGAATGACTACACATGAGTTATAATTTTTACAATATTTAGGGATTTTTTTTCAACTCTCCCCTACATATAGCAAAATATTATGCTGAGTCCTTTGGCATTAACCGAGTTAAGCATGAGGTTTTCTTGGACTGTCAACAACAAAATAGGATATTTTGCGGATATCTCTTGCTAGTTGCTATATGATAAATTGATTGGAAACGATGTTTTTCCCCGGTCATAGCTTAGCAAATGGGGAATGCTCAGATGACAAGGTTAGCAAATGAACATTTTCATTCTTAGATATTGATCTAGTCAAATTTGTGGAGGATATTAGCTGTCAGAAGAATTATTTTGTAATTTTTTCATCTTCATAATATCTGATAAAAGATATTGAGCAGTGCTACTTTATATGCTTAATATATTATCGTTCTGGTGTGATTTACTGCCATAATATAGGGTAAACTAGTAGGTTGTCCCTATGTATAAAATAGTCCATATGACCCTTTCAAATTTATTTCTTTGCAAGTTCATGTGTTGTTTTTTGTTGAGGGGTGAATTCATGTTCGTCAATCTGAAAACCGCGAAAGGGTAGTTATAGCATGTTATTATACATGGTATAATGATTGTTCCTTTTTTAGTCGGTCAAAAACCTAGGCTACCTATTAACCATAGTAATATATTTACTGAAATGTATGAGCTCAAATGACGTTGATTGATACGTTTTGGTCAAAGCAAGCAGTGAGATTTTCCATTCTATTCTATAAGATTTCGGTGGTGGTTGCATAATATTTGTCTGCTGGTTGAAATTTATTATCTTCCTTACCATCTCAACTTTATTGCAGCCATTTGATCATTGATACTTCTCAAAATATTAGTGATGTTCCATACGGCGACTACTTTGCTGTTGAGGTTTGATTTCTTACATACTGCTGAGACACTTAAAGCTAGTTGTGATTGATTCTGTTAGGAGCATACCTGATTTATTTTTCTAGTCATCCTTGTTGCTCTATCTTCCCTCCTCTATGTCATCCTGGTCACCTTCATCATTGATTTTTTTTATCCCTTCTTAATTACTAGAGAGAGGGATCTTATTCTGTTTTATTGATTGTCCTTATAAGGGACGCTGGGATGTCGAGCAAGTGGGAAATGATTCAACGCCTTCCTGCACTTTGAGGGTTTACACCAATGTCGCCTTTTCAAAGAAAACGATGTGGAAAGGTTTGCCTTCAAACATATACATTCTATGGAAAAATTCTTGCCCATGAAGAAGAAAGAATATTATCTTTACATATATAACAATACATGACACAGACTATTATCTTTACACATATAACTTTACATGATACATTGGGTCCAGAAAACTGTTCGTGGAATGAATGATATTATATTGCAAATATAAAAGTATGATACAGTATCACATGATCTGAACTGTTAAGTTTCTGTTGCTCCCTAGGCTAGATAGATGCTATCGTTAGATGCTGTGCAAGAGGATACTATTGATACTTTAGATTCCTAAGGCACCCATCAAATACAATAATACATAAGAAATCTTTTCATATACTTTATGTCTGTAACTGAAGGAAATAATATCAGGGATAGCAATCCATTAAAGTCATATCTTCACTCTGTACGGATGCATAACTTCTTTTATCCGCCCTGGCCACCTGGCGTTCTGTCTGCATACTTACTTTTTAGCGGCCCGACCTAGTTGGCTCTGTTCCTTCTTTTCTCAGACTAGTGTGTGTTTTTGGACTTTGAGGATTTGCAGTAAATAAGTGAAAGAGCTTCACAGAAATATTGGTTTGATTGCTGATTGGGTGCTAATTTGCAGGCAAAATAGTACAGTCTACAGTGGAAGAGTGCCGAGAAGCTTATGCAATTTGGATAGACTTGGTATCTTCCCATTCTTGAACCAACAATTTTTCTATTTTGCCTTTTTCCTTGAATACATCTGGCGCAGTTGATCTAATAGACTGATAATTCAGGCACATGAGGTGTTGAAGCAGAAGAACTTGGAGAAAGGAGGTATTTCTGCTGTTCATATGTGCCGGACATGGAAATACTAATTATATAAGTTCTTATTTTGTTATGGATTATTTTTGTTAACTTCGTCTATTTATCTCATTCTATCACAAAAAACCTGGTTGGTACTAGCTATTTGATTCTGCAAATCTCATCTAATTCATAGGGGTTTCTGCTTCCAACATGAATACAAATATAGTTCAGCCAGAAAACCAAGCAAACAGTCTGCAACACCTGGAAGCAAAGGCAAGTGATCCGGGAATACCAACTACCTTACCTGATGTGGCTGATATGAACCAACAAGTCACTTATATTCCACAAGGAAATGCCAGCCCGGCATTGACTGGATCTCTGTTTAGAGATACCTTTGCCAACTTCTGTACATCGATAAAACATATGAGCACTCCATCCCTGCTTCTGGTCGTTACTATTGCTGTAATTCTTGTTTTAATGCAGGTAAACTTTCCAACTGATTACATGGTTGAAATTTTCTACCTTGCATGTCATTTTAATTTTGGCAGCTAGGATAGGAGAACCATTGAGTAACTAGCATATAATCGGCAAATTAGAATCTTCTTTATTTATGCCAGAAAGTGATCTCCTGGGATCGCTCGAGAGATCACTGTGCTCCATATTAGGAGTAACAGATTATGCAACTGCATTGAGCCTTTGTTTGTTTGATTTCTACAGCTAAGCATCCTCGTCTTACTAAGTAGACCCCAGCGGATCCATGTGATCCCTCAGGCAAGCTGCACGAACGGCATGGGAAATAGAGGGGACGCAGTCGCCTCAGTTGGTAGGCAAATCAAGTATCTGAAGGAGGAGATGCATTTAGTGGAGACTTTGCTGGAGAAGATGCAAGATGAGCATGCTCAACTAAAAGAAAAATTGAGAGAATTAGAGCTGTTCAGGAACTGAGATAAAGGTGTTTTGTATACATGCTGTGGCATTCTTTTATTTTAGGTTAAAGCTTCTCTTGTCTAACCGAGTTTAATTGTACATCTGTAAAGAAGGATTTCTGTATTTTTTATGACTATGTCTATATGTGATGGTGCAATTGATGGTTTAGCGTTTCGGGGCTGAAGTCCTAATTTTAGAAATTTGAAAATTATTTTGATTTTTGTAAACATATAAAAATAATGTTTATGTCTGTATATAATTAGTTTAGTAAGGGTGATAACTCATCTAGGGATGAAAATTTATGAACAAAAATAATTTTTTTTCATAAATTTTCATCCCTAAATGAGTTATCACACCTACCAAACATGGCTGTGTTTAAATATGGGGCATTTGATACTCTTTTATGCAATGATTCATAGTATTTCTTTTTTAAAACGTCTATTTTTAGCAAAAATCAACTCTTTATTTTTTCTTCATTTTACTACTAATTGAAATTTTTAAAAATCCCTAGTCAGTAGTACTAGTAAGTTGTTAACTGGGCCAAAATCACTCTGACCTTTAATTTTAAAGGTTACATTAGTTTTTGGCAAAAAAAAAAATGAATCAATTCATAAAGCAAATAAAGTTTTTCTTGTTGGAGAAAAAGTAGCAATGGATAATCGAATTTGAATCTTGATCTAAAAAAATTCAAATGCGGTAGAATAAAAAACAGATAATGATATTTCACAAATCACATCCCTACACGATGCTAATTAAAGATGAGTTAGTTGATTAACTGTAAATATTCGGAGGATAGTTTCATGTGAAGACAAAACCATGACAAGCTCCGATTTGATGTATATAAACACTAGTACCCTTTCCATTCTAAACTATTTTTGTTAGTTGCAAAATTATAAACTTTCTAATTAGAAATATTTGACTAACATCTTATCTTTACACATTATTTTATTTACAATATTTATCATTACAATCTAATTAAATATCGTACTAGTAATAAAGATATGGACTCTATATACATTAACACTATTTCTACTATATTTCTCTTCATCACTCTTATTTTACCTATTTTGCATTATAACTCATGCTCCACCAAAAGTATATTCATAATTACTAGAGACGGAGAGAGTATTTCATTTATAAGAATATCAACCGCTTTTGTAACAATCACTTTTAGTTATAAGTATCATTTGTTGACACATTATAACTTTTGTTCATAATAAAAACAATCACTTTTATTCATTATAAAAAAAGTACCCCTCCGTCCCTCTGTAGTAGAGGCATTTCTTTTCGGCACATATTTTAAGAAAAATTGTTTTAAATGAGTTAAGTAAAGGAAGAATAAATTCAGAAAGAAAAAAGGTAGAAAGATGAAGAGAGAGTAAAGTACTTTTTGCCGAAAATGGAAATGACTCAGCTACAATGGGACAATCCAAAAAAGAATACGACTCAGTTACGGGATGGAGTACTAAGTTTTATAAAAATAGTACCAGTACTTATTTTATATACATATAAAAACAATAAATCTATGCACAAGTTTTTGCCTTGTAGAGTTCAAGATGTGACATTTCAACTACTTGGAAACTGATTTAAGTTGATTTTGCCATTATTCGTAAAACTCATGATTCCATACATCACTTATGGCTGAAAAGCCTCAATCACTTATGGCTGAAAAGCCTCAAATATCTATAAAAGTTTAGATATGAAAAGCACATTATCTTATAGTATATCAAAGTAATTAATATTCTTTCCATACACAAAAAATCAATTATAACTTTCGGTACGATCTATTCATGACTTTTCATTAGTAAAAATAGGGTTCGCACACTCATTACATTTACCACACATCTTATCCTACTTAGATACTAGTACCAACCATTCTATTCAAATCTACTCGCTTTGTTCATGAAAAATAATTTTAGTAGTAGAGGATACACATTTTTATGCATATTAATAAAACAATAGAGGAGAATTAATTAATATATTTATTAATAAAAAATAAACATTAATTTAGTGGATACCAATGAATATCAAATAGTAACTCATAAAATTCTGTACACAGTAACGAGAGATTGAGAGGCCTATGAGGCTATGACTGTGAGTCTGTGAGGATGGAATGAGAGGATCTGAGAAACTGCAATCAAAAGCGCTTTTTAAATAATTCACATATTGAACGTGAAGTGCGTGAGAATCACGTGTTACTAATATTTAATGATGTACACGTCAATTGAAGTAGTGATTCCATGTGATAAGATATAATATCATTTCAATGCACGTGTGTTTTAACCGTCAGAACACAATGCACAATACACCCGATCCCAATTCCCAAACCCAAAGTCCCAAACCCAAACTATATCCTATCAGGATCTCAAATTTTGATTTCAATGATATGAGAATATTGAAGCATTAACATCGGCGTTTTTTCACATATTATTCTACATATTGCATAGTATACTCAATCCAAAAAAGTATAAACATTTAGTTTGATACAGATTTTAATACATAATTACTAAAATAAAAGAGAGATATAAAATTTTTAAAGTATTGTTTATGGAGAATGAGTCTCACTTTATTAGAGAGAAAAGAGATCCAAAATTAAAATGTTCATACTTAGTGACAGGCTAAAAATGAAAGAGTTCATACTTTTCAGGACGGATGGAGTATATTTTTTTTTTTATGTATTCTATATAGTACTATTCCTCCCGTCCACCAATAATAAGTTCATTTGGACTTGTCTCGGGTTTAAGAAATGTAATGAAAAGTGGGTGGAATAAGTTAACATAAAGTGAATCACACTCTTATATATTAATCTTATAGGATTAATAAAATGTGAGTGAGATATAATTAATGTGACGTGAGGCCTATTCCTTAAAGTAATAATCATTCACTAACTGGCAGAGTATAATACAATGCATTTCATCCGGGAGAATATTTTTTAAATAATACAAAATCAAACCAACATCATTTTAAGTCCACCTTGTTTAAATTCTTTAACCAAATTTTACTGTGATAAAAATCAAATAAATCGAAAGCCAGTGTATCTGAAATACAAATATCAAGTGCAAAATAAAAAATGCTCAAAATGATTGTATTTATACTCTAAATAAGATAGTAGTAAGTCGGACTGATCAATGAAATTTTACAACTGCACGCATGGACTGCATGGACTTACCTTCGGGTCGCGCAACCCCACCCGACCTCACCTCCATCCGTCGCTGTTACTCCTATTGGCTATAGTTCAATGTATTTGCTTTACTTTATCCCCCATAGTATAGTCGTGGAATTCATGCAAAACTATAAATAACTGCATGACTAATTTTGAGCTAGATAGCTAATTTCTCACCTCTATTAATTTCAAGATTGTTGTCAAGACATTTATTTTCATTTTGAAAATATATTTTACACAGATCACAAATTATATCGAGTTAATCTGGGTACCAACTATTAACAAAAAAATGACATTTCATGCAAAACTTTGGTTACCAACTATGTATTTTCATTCAATTCAAAAAAAAAGCCTCCATCTTCGATTAATCAGATAGGGCTGTGGGAGCCAAAATATTTTGTCTCCCATCATAAAGAATGATGAATGCCTAATTACATATCCACACAATTAATTATGAATCATTCAAAAACTGATCCACATTGCTTCTCCTATTGAGCTCTTTCTAGCACCATCTTTGCCGTTGCTCTTAGTGGGCAATTCGAGCTCACAAAATTATCCACCAAATGTAGATACGTCTTCAAATCATGACACGTGGCGACGCTCCCGTTGCTCAAATCCGGGCAGTCCCGGCTGCTCAGCCTCAGCTCCTTCCCGATCTCCGCGTACACCCACTGCGTTTCCTCCACGCGCTTCTGCAGCCAATTTAGTACTCCCGCCGCCTTTTGTGCGTCCCTGTTTAGGGACGCACTGGCCTCGTCCTCGTTCAGGACGAAGCCAGGCACTTTAGTGATGGGATCGTCAGAGTTGACAATTCTCAGCACTTTAGTGCCACTCTTTTCGAGGAGGCTCCTGAAGCTCTTGTTCCCAACCCTAGGCCCCCCGAACGACACCACCGTCACGAGGGGCGCGTGCTTGAACGTCGCCGCCACGTCGTGCGCCGTTAGCGTCGCCAGGGCCGCGCCGAGGCTGTGCCCCGTCACGGTGATGCTCAGCGGCTCGTCCGCGTACTTTCGCAGGATTTTTTCGACCTCATCCCGTATCGAGGCCTGCAGGCTTTCTCGGGCGCAGGTGCCCGAGGTGTACAGGCTCAGGAAGCCGCTCTGCACCATCGAGTCCCTGTCGCCCGCCATGTCATCTGGGAGACTAGTGAGGTTGACGCGCAGATTCTCGAGCCACTCGAGGCACGTGGCGGTGCCTCGGTAGGCGATGACTACGTCGCGGCGGCCGAGCCTGGCGATTTCGTCCTTGTCCTCGCAGACCGCGACGTAGCCAATCCAGCTGGACTGGGCAGAGGCCCAGTCAGGGGCCCGCTGCCCGGCCCAGCTGGGGAGCTGGACCCCGCACGTGGCGTGCAGGCTCCTGGTGACTCTATATCCGGAGCCCGCCAGCATGGCGGTCTCGGGATACTGACACGTGGCGTAGCCGGGGGAGGAGGTGTCGAAGTCGAAGCATTTGTAGGCGGCGTCGACGAACTCGCCGTAGCGGAGAATCTCGCGGCGGAGGTCGTCGTCGAGGGGGTCAAGCAAGCCTTCCCAGTTCTTGATCCCTTGAAACTCCATCCATTTGTCTCTCACTTTCTTGGCTCGAGAAACGAGAGATTCGTTTGAGTTCAACGACATATTTCCTTTGGGATTCCAAGAATTAGCGTTTTTTATCTTCAAACTACATTTCTGCGGCAGTGATTGTGATGGAGAGTGGCTTGAGCTCATCGTTGCCACATTCAAATTGGATTGCCTCGAAATCCCAAAGCCAAGTTTCATACTAGTAGTATTTAGTCAGCAGAAGAGAGAGAGAGAAGGGAGATTTAAGGTTGTTGGTTTTTGTCGTATGAAGTGAGAGTTAATTTATAAGGAAGGGGAGAGAAGAAGGAGAGAGGAAAGAGGAGATTTAAGCTGCGGGAAAAGGGGAAATAGTTTAGTTGGATGAGTTTCCTATTAATGGGTATGTGGGGACTGTTACAAAATTTGAGTTGAAAATAAATGGAGAGTTGAAAAACGTTTTATGATCGGGGATCTGCTTACGCGTCATTCAAATTTTAAGTTAGCAATTGACGTGAGTTTTTTTTCAAAGCCTACCATCATTAGTCATATGGTCCACCTCATACTCGTCACGTATTGATATTTCGTACTCTCAACGTAAACAAAATTAACTAGTAATCCCTCCGTCCCAAAATATTAAACTCATATACCATTTTAGATGTTCCAATATACTTGAGTCATTTCTAATTATGGTAAAAATTTATTTTATTATCAACTCCACTTACACTATAAAAGAACATCTCCTAAATTCATGTACTCAAAAGAAAAGGGTCTAATATCTTGGAACGGAGAGAGTACATTCATTTTTCTCAACTACTCCCTCCGTCACCCACATATATATTGTCACAGTTTGATCGGATACGGGATTTAAAAAATACTCCCTCCGTCCCGGATGAAGAGTGACACTTTTCCATTTCGGTACGTCCCCAATTAAGTCACACTTCCTACTTACTCCTTCTGTCCCTAATAATTCGTCACCATTTGACCCAGCACGGGTTTTAAGAAATACTCCCTCTGTCCCATTAAAATGAAATGTTTTCCTTTTTTGGTTGTCCCATTAAAAATGAAACGTTTCCTAAAATGGAAATAACTTTATCTCTACTTTTTCATCTCTCTTACTTTACTCTCACTTCATTAACTCACAAAACAACTCTGCATAAAATCTCGTGCCGATTCCCAAATGTTTCATTTTAAGTGGGACGGAGGGAGTATAATAGAAAGTAAGTTGAAAAAGTTGGTGACATGTGGGTCATTACTTTTGTATATTAATTTTATAATAAAATGTGAGGTGTAAATGAGTTAGTGGAATGTAGGGTCCACTATCAAAAATGGTAAAAGTGAAATGTGACAAATTTTTAGGGACGGACGAAAAAGGAAATAGGTGATAAATTTTCAGGGACGGATGAAGTACTATATTTGGATATCAAAAATACCTTTATTTTTGGCAAAATTTACACAAAATGCCATTATCTAACTCCATTTATTACACAAAATGTCATTACTAACTACATTTATTACACACAAAGTCAAAGAGGTATTACACATTCAAGCATTTCTTTAAAACTCGTCACATATTGATATTTTGTACTCTTAACGGAAACAAAATAAACAAGTAAATTCATTTTTCTCAACTACTCCCTCCGTCACCCACATATATAATGTCGCAGTTTGACCGGATACGGGATTTAAGAAATAAATCCTCTGTCCCCGATTAAGGGTCACACTTTTCCATTTCGATCCGTCCCCAATTAAGAGTCACACTTCCTACTTACTATATTTGGTTATCAAAAATACCTTTATTTCTGGCAAAATTTACACAAAATGCCATTACCTAACTCCATTTATTACACAAAATGTCATTACCTAGCTGCATTTATTAGACACAAAAAGTCAAAGAGGTATTAAACATTACACTTCCTAACTCCTTTATTGTACATTCAAAGTGTAACTTTTAATGGAGGACGAAGAGAGTATAATGGAAAGTAGGTTGAAAAAGTTGATAGAATATGGATCCTACTTTTAAAGTATTAGTTTTATAATAAAATGTGAGTGAAAATAAGTTAGTGGAATGTGGGGTCCACTACCAAAAATGGTATAAAGTGAAATGTGACAAATTTTGTGGGACGGACGAAAATGAAAAAATGTGACAAAATTTCAGGAATGAAGAGAGTAATTTTTTGTGCTTCGTTTTGGTACACGAAATTAGAATTAAATTGTTTGGAATTCTATTGAATAAATTAGTTCAATACAATTCCAAATCCTATATTTGGTAAAGTGAAGAGCGATTGCTATAAAATTGAATTTGTGTACACACACGTACAAACACTTTACACAAAATACATACTCTCTCTGTTCCATAGTAATGGAGTCATTTTGTTATTTTGGTACATTCCATAGTAGTGGAGTCATTTCTCCATTTTTACTAAAAGTCAACACATTTCATATCACTTATTTTTCTTTCTTATTTTAATCTCTCTTCATCTCTCTACCTTTTTCTTTTCCAACATTGCTTAACACATTTTTTCTTAAAACACGTGCCGAAAAGAAGCACCTCCACTACTGCGGAATGAAGGTAGTATATCATACACACAAAATACACACTGACACTGTACACTCTACATACGCTATACAAAAAATACACATATTGCATACACACTATACACAGTGTACACTCAATACACACTGCACACAAACTATATACATATTCAACACACTACACACAAAGCACACACACTGCACATATGCTATTCACAAACTAAAATTTCAAGCTTGGTTCCGTTTTTCAATTATTCGATTTTGTTTAGTTTAAACTTTTGGCAAATTTAAATTTTTCGATTCGCATAAAAAAAATTCAAAAACTGAAAAACAATCCATAAACTGGATGCTTAAAATGTGTGAAATATGTTGTGTATGTGTGTTAGTGTGTAAAGTGGGTGTAGTGGGTGTAGTGTATGAAGTGTGATGGAGTGGAGGGTGCTGATCCAAGTGGGCTTACTCTTGTGTTTATGCAATACTCTTGGCGGTTCAATGTCTTCATACATTAAACCATGTTTTATTGTTTCCGCGATACTATAAAGCAAGTTAAACTCTGCATTTCCTTAAATATATGATAGTGTCCCATGCTAGTCTCAATTTTTGCTTTGTTAATTTTCTTTTTGAGTTTTGATTTTGAATTTATTTCGGTAGCTATAGCAGCAGTAGTGTTTTAAGTAGTTAATTTTCTTTTGTCTTACCTTTAATTTTCGTAATTGAAAAAAAAATAAGAAAAAATGGGGATCGGGGAATCTAATGGTCTACTGAGTTTAACTTAGACCCGTCGAGTGAAGGCATATCACTTTCAGCGATCTATTAGACTGCTGTCAGCGGCCCATTGAGGCGAGTCAGTCGTGAAATTCTTCAAAAAAGTTTGTTTCATCATTCATTCTTTCGCCTCGAAACCTTAGCACCAACTTACAGTCTCTCTCATTTTTGTTTTTTCCACATAATTCACACACTCGCACTTTAATTCACATCACCTGTTTAAGTTTCTAGGATTATACCAATTATTATTGTGTTCAATTGTCAACCAACACAAGGTAGGTATGCTCTTCTTGTAATTTCTAAGCATTGATCTTTTGAAGTAGCATGTTTGAATAAAGAATGTACCAAGTAAAGAAAGATGATATATGAAAAATATATGAAAAGTTAAAAAAGAACAAGAAATGAAAAGAGAAAAAGAAAATCAAGGAAAATAGACAAAGTGTAGAGTGCTTATAGAAGACTTGATTGGAGCTAAAGGAAGAAATAGATGTTAGCTCTATCTATGCTTTGGTTTGTATATAAATATTTTTCACCTACTAAATAGCTTAATAACAATAAATAATAAAGACTTTTTGAATTTTGTATGCTTAACTACAAGTAAATGGAGCAACCTTATGATTAAATTTTGCATGATGTATAATTTGAGAGTTTATCATTACATTTACATATACACTTTCAGAGTGAGTGATACACACAATTCAAAACACTTGTGAGTGCATATTTTCAAGGTGATCAATGAGTTAGTAATGAAACTGCACTAATTAATCCTACTTGATATGATTGTAGGTTTATTATGCTCAATTTATTTATCCATGCGTCTGAGTAAACTAGGAAGTCTAGTCCCTAGCATCCATGTTTCTTATTTCGTTCTCTTTTGTATTGTTCGAGGACAAGCAAATAGTTAAGTATGATAAGTTAATAAACATGGATTTTGCATGTTTTTAAGTGTAATATTTGTATTATTTGGTATTTTGACTTGTTTTGTGGTAAATGTACAAAATAGCCTTAGAAAATGACATAAAAGGTCAAAATTGAAGTCCAGAGGTATTGGACCATCTCAGCGGTCCGCTGAGCTGAAGTCAGCCCTCGTTGGGCGTCCCGGTCGATGAAGGTCCATCTGCCCGTTGCAGAAATCAAGCCTTATCAGCGACCACTAGCGTCGTTAATTTCCTAAGGTAAGGAACTTGCGGACTAAAACTGCGACCTTTCATGACAGGTAGCTAAAACTTACTCTATCTAGGTTGTGAAATACTATTTCTCTACTACAAAGAACCGACTGAGTTATCTTATGTGAACGTCGTTCACGACCAGTCTACTATGCAAAAAATTAGAATTACTTGCTTCCTATATATTTAAAAGTTTGAAAAACATCTTATAAATGCATAAGCAAATATAATGCGACAAAAATTGCTTCTTCCTGCCTTGAGTTAAAAGTAGATTTTAATAAATAGAATTGTCATTCAAGTATCATGCTATCGCTTATCGGAAAAAAAAACTTAGATGCAAATTGAATGCTTTCATATAGAGTGTGAAGTAATTCCTATGAGATCAATATCATATTATACCTCGGAGAATATGATACATTCACTTAATAATAGGCAATCTAATTACAATATTCTTGTGAATTGTTTTTCCAACTAAGAACAATACTAGTACTAATATACACTTCACCTGTTCACTTTCAATTGAGCCGAGGAATACGGAGAAAATAACTAAAATGGATAAGGAAATAGTAGGGTGTTAGTAAGAGCACTAGTGATACGAGTCAATTGAGTTGATATTAAAACTTATAGTAGTAAAATATAACTTTCAAATTAATGATGAATGGGGCCCCTCAAAAATATAGGTAAGTAGGGTAGTAGGGTGTGAGAAATGAACAATATCAATAGAATGTCACGATTTTATATGGAAATGAACATGATTGAATGCATGTAAAAAACCTCCGTCCAAACAAATATATTTAATCCAAAATAGTGTCAGCATCAAAAGTAAGTGGAGTGATGGTATTTGACCGGGCCCCACTAAATCAGAAACCTCTCTCTCCGACCATATAAATCCATACATTCCGGCACGTGACCTTCACGGACGCGTCACTCCACTTATCACTCTCAATTCCCTACTTCCCTATTTTCCTATCTATTCTTCTTTTTATTTTATACTACTATGTGAGTCGTCGTTATCAAATGTTGAATTCAAAAATAATTCCGACCACGAATTCCATATTTTTTAAAACAAAATTATTTTAAGATACATAAATTTAACTTATACTACTACTATATGATCTATAGTTGTCGTAAAGAAAATTATTTCAACATACTAAAATTTAATTTATAATGATCTATAATTATCTATAAAATGTTATTATATCAAGATAAATATTAATGTAGTAGAATACTTTTTATACTATATTAAATTTTATTTACTATGGAAATGATTGCTTTTTCAATTGATTTTGCTCTTTAGCTTTTGTTTTTCTTTTTAAGTGTGTTTTTGAAGTTGTATTAGTTTTATTGATGTTTTGATTTTTATCATTTTTTGGACTCGAGTTTGATGGTAAATAAATTCGTACCTACAAATCCTACCAAGATTTTATACAGGTTGTGTACACATGATTTACATTACTTAAGCATTTTAGTATAAACTGTGGATTCATTTCTGATTAATCACACGTGGATCCATTATCCATATAAACAGTCCACTTCAAGATTTTTAGTGTTAAATATGACCATTAAATAGTACTCCATGGAGTATACTTTTAGGACAAATAATAATGAGATAACATTGATGCATCAAATACTTTTATTACTGAAGAAGTTTAATTAATTGTTGGATTTTTTTTAAGGTTTCTTGTTGTTTTTTTTTTTAATTTGCGGTTATCAAATTTTTCATGTTCTCTCATTGATTATTTCCATGTGTTTTCAAACAAAAACGTATACATCTACAAAATGCATTGCAAACTAGTGAATAGTGATGGTAGATGCAATGATTTAGGAGGGACTTATAAAGGTGCAAACTAGTGATGGTAGATCCAGTGGTTTTAGAAGCCTCATTTTGTCCATTTTCGGGCCCTAAACATCGTTGTCTAGTTGATATAATCACCTTAAATCAGCGAGTCAATTAACTTAGAAATGATGATGTTTTAGTAAAAGTCTGTGAAAAGATCAGAAACTAACAACAATAAAAATATAAAATCTAACAAGGATTGAACGCCTCTAAGCCAACGAGCAAAGAAACAACACACAACAAGATTATTTCACTAAAAAACTCCAAAGCATCAAGGTGCGCGACGCACATCTAAGCAATAAAGTTGAGAAGATAACACCACAAAAGGAGCGATGAACCAGTAAAGAATTTCTTAGCCGCTTATCGGCGCCCCTAATATTATTCAAATCTTTTATTGGAATATCAATTTGTTATATGTATGTTAGTAAATATACATATGATAGTACACGTATTATACCTTTCTGCATTTTACCTTTTTAAATAAGTTTCTAAAATACTACTCCATTAATTATAAAAATCAATGCTTGCATTTTTCCGCATTAAAATACTAGTATGAATTTTGGGTCCGTTGGTCAATAACTCACCATGGACTATTTTTCTTTATTAAGGTGCGTTACGTAAATAATGATATTTGATTTTAAAAAAATGAAATAAGGATAGTTGAGTGACAGATCTTTGAAGATCAATTGGACTTGTACAAGTAATGACTATGATTATTCTTATCAAAGATGCCTAATAAAGGGAGATTTCAGAATTAATGAATACTATTATTTGTTGGATTTGAGAATCCAATAATAATTCCTTTAACAAACTTTTGCAACTTGTGTAAATTAGGTGCCGCCACAAAGCTTGTTCAACTGTCACTTTCCCTCTACTAATTTCCCGAATTTTATTTTTATTATATTATAAATATTCATAATTCCCATGCATATGACATATATACTGCCTAGGATATTTTTCATTTCATATTGATATTAACTGCTCTAAAGCATATAAATATTTGTATACCTTTGAAAATACTTCATTTGTCCGTCTATATACAACTGAGTTGTAGTATTCTTTTTGGGCTAGAATAAATATTCTTTTTGGACTGTCTTATTCTAGTTGAGTCATTTTTTTTTTCTAACCGAAAACAACACATCTCTTTTCCTTTATTTTATTCTTTTTTTGTATCTTTCTAATTTATTTTCTCTCAACTTACTTCATTTAACATAGTTTTTTTTATTTCATTTCCAAATAAAAGGTCTATACTACCTAATTAAAATAAATTATAGTATTATATAATCTTAATGGTCAACATTATATTTTTCCCCATGAGAAGCCATTACCCACAAATACAGCCTAGATAATGGCTGCTGGAATTCCACATTCAATCTCAGAAATAATTAGCTAGGTTCAGAGTATTCGAATTCAAAAAATAATAATCAAAATTTTACCTTTTTCTACCATTTATTTTTCAACCTTCTGGTTATCACTTGTTTTATTTTGAAAAAAAAAATTTCTTTCTTGGTTTTGGAGTGGTGGAATTTCTTTAGTGGACTGCCCTGGCCAACTAATTTTCTTTGAATCCACCGACCAATTTTATTCAGATTGGTTATAATCTTGTAATCTAATAACAATTTGACGATTACTAAAAAAATATTCTGGCTAGAAAAGTTAGAATAGTTGCAAAGGCAAAGAGCTGCGAAGTTTCTGCGGTGATGGTGATCAATATATTTAACTTATTATAATTAATAATTATATCATACTGATTTACAGAATATGTTCTCCATAATGAACTTATAATTATTATAAAGTCAAAATACATTCTTAGGTCCTTAACTTTTATCATAATTTTTATTAGAATATTCGTAAAATTATTTTAGTAGGTCTTTATACTTTTATCATAATTTTTATTAAATCCTTGTACAATTTTATCTTGAATAACATACAATCCCTATTTAATGAAATTTAAGGGACTTTTTAATTTTTCACTATTTAACTTAACCTAGTCTATAAAGATTCTATCTTTGTTACATAATAATCTCGATAAGTTGGAGAAAATATTAGTAAAACTTTAACAGTAGTAATTGAAAATTCAAATCGAAGTTTTTGGAGAAGTACTACGTGATTTTCAATCGATGATTTATATTTTAAAATATATATAGTATAATAGCATTAATTTATATTGAAGTATAAATTCTGTTGAATATTTATAATCATAGGCTAATTTAATAATGAAAAATAAAAATTTTATTAGGTTTCTTTAAATAGAGAATTGTATGGTATTCAACATAAAAGTAAAAAAATATATGAGGATCTAATGAAAATATAATAAAATTATAAAGATCAATTAATACGAAAAAAATGTACACAAATACTAATGAAAATTACAATAAATTATGAAGACCCAAGAATGTGTTTTCCTTATTATAAATACAATTAGTAGCTATTTTTAACTGTGTGTATATTATTTATCTATAACTATAAAAATACAGTATCGTTAAATAATTTTTTATATGTAAAGAATGATTTCTATATTAGTAAAAGTTTCTAATAGATACTACTATCATTCTCCGGTAAGATATTATAATAAAATATACATGCATGCGTGGCTCCAAATATAAGAACATCGATCGTCATCAACTAATCAAGTAGTTGTATTGCAGATAGAAACAAGTGCTTTAATTATTTTAATATGATATCGTCAATTAATGAAGTAGTACTCCGTATTTTGGATGGAAGTTTCTTGTTTTTTTAATAGTGATAGATGCACCTCAATCCTAATAATAAAATATGAACAATTATCCTCGAACATATTCCGATGGCTATAGCACAAAAAACACCTTTTTGGAGCCTAACAATTTTGTTAATTTGGGGTCCTTCAAATCAACTAATCAAATTCACTTTTGTCAATATATCGTTCAAATATGTACCTTGCTTACTAATTAAATTAATTAACTATGTATTGTGATGATTATTAATTAGTACTCCTACATTATCAATTTATCATTCGAAATCGACTCATGCATGTTTTAACTCGTTGACCCATAATTAGTTTGATAGAATCCAACATCAAATTTCTTTTTTTTCTATTTTTAAGGTTGTCAATTATTATAATAGGAGTTATAATCTTTATTCTCAGCTCAAATTTTCAGTGATCCTTTAATGATTGAAAGGAAGATATATCAAGGTTAAGTTCATCAATCAATCCTTGATGATATATTTCTTGCGCCGAAAGAGTAAGAAAAAGAAATTTCAATTGTTAATTCCACAGAATAAAATCTTGTTTGGTATACAAAGATTGACTTGATTACTTAGGTATAATTCCCTCGAAATCTTGGGAATAATAAACCAAAATTGACTCAAGAAATTAACTTGACCAACTAGTATTCTAGTCTGTAACATTCAATACGACTTCTCTCACGTATAAATTTCATCGTGGAGTATCTATAAGTAGGTGGCAAGTAAATGAGAAAAATGTACATTAAGATTTTTCTAGTGCAAGGCAAATTTAATTACGGATTTTAGAATGGATTTGAATGAAATGCTATCCGAAAGAGGCGTGGGAAACTCAGATTTAATTTTATTAATTAATTTAAATGATTAACAATTCAATAATTAAATAAACTTTAACCAACAACATAAAAATCAATATACCAATAATAAATACATTATCTCTCAAACCAATATTAATTTCGAGATGATTTTAGACTTCTTCATATAAATTTAGTACATCTAACAAACGAGTCATTATAAAATAGAACAAATTTACTTCGTCCTAGAAAATACATGAAAAGTGTCAACAAACAATTTTCGATTGAAAAGTTCATATTCAGCATCACAAAAATTACGGTAATTCCTAATTCTAACATTGACTAAACTTCGATCGATAAGAGCAAATCAGCAAAAGCATTTTATTAGGCCGACACTGACACTTAAAGACCTTGTTCTACGAACCCTTGTTGATTTTGAACTTCGTTAGCTAAGAAATCGGACTTTTGACAAACTTGTCTTGTGTTGTTTTACGCTATCCAAATTAGTTGCAGGCTTAATTTTGTAGTGGGTTGATCATCATATCCTAAGAGATGGCCATGTGTAAAAACGGCCCTTCCAATTTTCCGGCGGCAAGTGGAATTAATCCTTCCATTTCAATAGGTGGAGAATGAAGAATCATTACTCTATCATTTATTTCCAGAATTACTTAAAAAGCGTCATGTCAAATACAGTTGTTGATTTTGATTGGAATCTTGCTTCTCTCTCATAATCACTAAAATGGACTTTTTTATAAATCGATCGATACGAGTATATTAAAATTTTTAATATCCTAAATTTGTACTTTCTCCTAGAATTGATATGTTAAAGTCGAATAAATTTTTTATTAATATGCTAGATTATGTGCTAATATCTAGCAATAGAGTAAAGTATGATTCTTTTCTATCCACTTTTATTCCGGTTAATTAGTTTGCATGTGTATCGAGATGGTAGTTAGTTTAGTAGTACTATAATAAATTTTACAATAAAACAACATTATGGCTTGTCACACAAAAATTACTTTAAAAAACATTTAAAAATAATAATGAATTAATAATTCTAATTTTAAAATACTTTTACGTACTAGCCATCTTCCTCCGGGTCTAGTTAGAAAATTTGACTATTATTTTATTTTCTTCAATTAATTTCCACTAAAATTATTTGGATGTAATAACTAAATTTAAAATCTAAAATATAGTGTGGTAATTAATTGCTTTCAGTTTTTTTATTTATATTTTATTGATTAAAGGTGTATGCATATTTATAATACTACTAAGGTTGCCTTAATTTTTTAATTACAAAGCATACGTTGTAAATGTGATTGTGATTTAGCATCTATTTCGGATTTTAACGAGACTCATAATTAATTTAAACAATTTTTGTTAATTAAAATTTGGATAATATTCCAAATCTATAAACCTTTATGTGTCCCTTAACCGAAACTGTACAACTATAATTAGTATAGAATTTTATAATTGTAACATAAAAATAATATTTTAACTCCCAAATACACGTATTTAAGGTTATTTGGTGACTTAAACTGTTAATTTGTTGTAGGGTTGAAATTGTTTTACCAAGTAATTTGCATTTGTTGCTATGATGTACTACAACATACTACAATAATGTTTATACTTTCTAGTCACGGAACTTTGATACGACATCATGGCTTGACGTTTCAATGGGGAAATTCAAAAGAAGCTTTCCCAATTTTGAATATGAATTTTGTTGTAGGTAAGCTTTTGGGAAACAGCTGAAAGGTTAGAGGTGAAATAATTAAAGGGGAAAGTTTGGCCAAAATATTGTGCCTAAGAACAATGAATTTTGACAAAGTTGTGGAATCAAATATATACAGGACTATTTTCGTTTGAAGTTTAAGAGAGAAAAAATACTTTAGGGAAAAATCAAAGTTGCTTTGAAAATTGGAAGAACATTTTCAGTGTTCAATATAAATGCAATAAAACATTGACTTTTCTTTGAAAGTCAATGACATATTTGTATCTCATATTTTAGTGGAGTAGTAGTAGGTATCAGTATTTAGAAATTAATTAAATTAAATTTCATATTATGTACTCGATGGCTAATTTTTATGTATGGAGTAATACTTCAAACATTTGTAATTTTGTACCCTCTAAAATGATTTTGTATATATCTCTGACTTGGGTCTATTTGTTATTGGAAATTTGGATATTATAGTTTAAATTTTGTTTAGCGTACTGAGTTTTAAATGTTAGCGCGCGTGTATCATATATCAATATTTATCATTCGTTAAACTATATACTATGAAGAGAAATGATATGTTATATATGTGACCACCACTCTTTAGTCTTTATAATGTAACTTATTTATTTTTATTTTTATTTGATTTTAATATATTAAATAAATATTATTGACATTTTAAAATTTACAGTTTTTATAAAAACAAAACTCGATTTGTTTGTTTTATCTACAAGTCTACAACTTCAAATAAATTAAAAAATGATATTGACTTTGTTTTTGTGAAAATTGTAAAATAGAAAATGTCAATTATAATTTTTAATATATTAAAATCAAACTAAATATGTAAAACAAAATAAATAACGCTAAAAGTGCATATGTGATGCTCGTGGATGGTCCATACCTTGTGCTGTGCAAGAATATAATTAATTAGCTACAACTAATTTGTCAAATTTAATATTACTATTTCAGTATCATATCATTGCAAATAAAATCTTTTTTGGGCCAAAGTTTTTTTATAATAAGTGAAATTTCTGTTGGGTATAGGCCTACTTACTCCATATGGCTAAACTATATTATTGTTTATGTTGGGCCCATGATGGTCAAGCTGCAGGCCCAAATGATTGAATTTAAATTAGTAAGATGCTTTAATTTACTTAAAAAATTGTGGACCCACAAAATGAACTTCGCTCTACAAAAATAACGTAACCAATTCTCCTTTAAAAATTAATCCTCTGAAAAGTATTCGTGTATCGTTGATGAAACAAATAACGTATTTATACTGGCACTAAAAATTAAGAAAAAACCATTAATTTAAACAATAAAAAAAAATGAGAAACAATTATAAATTTCAATTTTCTACTAAAATTAAAAACGGCAAAATTTAAGATGAAGTGCTTTGTCAGCGCGTGTGCAGCACACACCCCGTGATTGGCACAGACGGCCGCATGCGCTGCACACGCGCGTGGCATGCACCATCCGAAAATGTTATGCGTGCTTCTTCGTCAGCAACGCTTCATGCACTCTGTGCAGAGTGCATGAGTAGTATATGTTGTTGATTCCCCTAGTTTCAATCAAATTAATATACATTCTCCACGTAGTTACATAACATCACACATCACATATCTTGTGTGTAAGAAAGTCTTGATTAAGACTGCTAATTGATGACCCACGAAACACTAATCTTGAGATGCCGACCACAATTAAGAATTGTTTTTAATATATAGACCCTAATTTGACTTATAAATAGTGTGCTGATCACCGTTAAATTTACATTTTCATTTTTTTTTTACATATATCGAAAACTTTATGAGCTAATTAATGCCAAAAATTGTAGGTGATCATATTACGGAAAAATGGGAAAACATTAATTTTCGTGGGTTGACTAAAAAAACTACTACTACTATTAATTATAGAATGTGATCGTAATTTTAGGCCAGTGAAATATCAACAATCCAAATAGTGGGATCAAAGGCAAAAGAAATGACAAAGCGTAGCTAGTAAAAGTAAAAAGTATAAAATTTAGAAGGAAAAAAACATGCTTTTTATTACCTTCCTCAGCAATGAATCGGCATAACTTAAATTCTATTGAATCAATAAGTCATGAATACAAAAATAAAGTGAATTATGTAATGAACCTAGCTTGAATTGAGGTTTCTATGATTCCCTAAAACTTGACCAAATATAGTACTACTACTAATTTAATTGGTTCAGTTGAAATTTGAACAGTACGGAATTGAAAGTGGGTAAGAATTTAATGCTATAGGGTGCTTAAGTCTCGAACTTTCTTATAAACTGATAGATTAATGCTTTTGAAAAGTTTTATGAATTGATGTTTGGACTAAAAATCAATAATTCGAATGTATTTAAGGTCCACTTTAACAGACCCCCTAAGAGTGTCCACAGTGGGAGAGCCGCGGCCCTTGGCCCGGGCTAGGGCAGCCCGCGTCCTCCCACTACTGAGCCGAGAGGTGGACGGGGCCATGGGGGGTGGACGAGAGAGGGCCGAGCTCTCGGTCAGGCCGAGGCCCTTGGGCACGCGACTCGGCTCACCACTGCAAGGGCAGAGAGCCGCGGCCCTTGGCCACCGATTTTAATTTTTTTTTTTTCAGTTTTTATGTTAATTTTATGGTTTTGGAAAAGATGAAGTGAAGAAGATGAAGTGGAGAGAGAGAGAGAGAGATTGTATGTGACGAAAATTAAACGGTAGTTTTCAAAAAAATTAGCATTAATTTAGGAAAAAATCAATCTCAATCATTAAATCCCTATTAAATTGGTCAACTTTTTAATTAAGGATTGTGATTTAAATTCACATCCTAATTACGGAAATAATTAAAATTCAAATTTTCAATAAATATATTTACTTGTAATTGTCAAATTTTTTAAAACTAATGTAGATTTTTTTTAATATTATAGTCCAATAATTTTTGTTCTAGCTAAATTAAAATATAATAAAAAAATATAAGAAAATAATTTTAATTGGTGGCTCGGAGGGCCACCACTGTGGTGGCCAAGTTTGTTGGGCATGCCCAAGAAATGATGGCTTGGGCATGCCCAAGAGGGCCACCATTGTGGATACCCTAAGGCCCTAAATGAAACCCGGCTATAACCCTTACGGCTAATAATATTGCCGCACATAGTTATCTATAAACACATCTTCCAAGTCCGATAATGAATGGGAAGAAGAATTGCTCGTGCCGAAACTCATTTGGGTAGAATGTGAGAAAGATAGAAAGAGAGAAAATGGAAGTGAAAACAAAAGTAGGGGTAGTAAAACGAGGAGAAGAATGCGAGAATTTATAGATGGGAAAATGTATTTTAAAAGATATTTAAAGTGTGCGGCGGATTCCGCTCGGCGCCACCCACTTTTATCCACTCGCAATAGTGTCCCGAAAACTGCCACATGCAACCGACTGGTTTTGGAGCGCTATTGTGTCATCAAGATAGAGGTGCCCACGGTTCAGGAACCAAGGGTTACGGTTCGGAACCGCCGGTTTTGGTTTTGAAAATTGTTGAACCGGAATCGAACCGCGAGGGTGTTTCACGGTTACGGTTTCGGTTCTGAACCAACGGTTTTTTGGCCGTTTTTTTACGGTTTTTCACGGTTCCAAACTGCTGATTTTTTGCGGTTCCGTCTTGATTTCCCGGTTTTCCGGCGGTTTTTCGCGGTTCCGGATTGAAACCGCGCGGAACCGGCTGTTCCGGCACGGTTTTCATTCGAAAACTTTTGAACCTGAACCGAACCTCGGTTAAAAAATCGACGGTTTCGGTTCGGGTAAATTCTCGCGGTTTCGGTTCGAAACCGTAACCGACGGTTACGGTTTCGATTTTAACCGCCGGTTTGATAAACCTTGGGTAGGTCTACATCAAGAATAGCCTGCACATTGTGCGTATCAAATCATTATCAAATCGATAAGATATACACCCTCCGTCTCCCATTAAACGTCTCATTTTTTATTTTTTCGTCCGTCTGTCAATAAATGTCTCATTTCACTTTTACTATCTTTAGTAAATGGACCCTATATTCAACTAACTTATTCTTCTCACATTTTATTATAAAACTATTATATAAAAATAGGACCCACATTTTACTAACTTTATTCATGGATGGAGGGAGTAGATGATATAGTAACCTCAAACACAACGAAAGAAAACCTTTAATACGAACACGTACATGATACTATTTGACATGGTAAAGATAAGAACATGAAAAGATTTGACACCTACGCATTAATATTGTGTGTGTCCATGTCATGTCCAAAATTATCATCTCTAATCCAAAACACTTTTTTAGTTGATTTTCGTATAGGACAAAAAATTAGTTTTATAGTGAAATATGAGTGTAATGACTTAATATAGGGTGAGTTCACTTACCCAAATTAGAAAAAATGTAAATAAGACTTTAAATTGTAGATGACCCAAAATGACAAATGTAAATATTAGTGTTTCCTAGACATATCAAAGGGGCACTATTTATTGTACCATGACTCGTATATAGTGGAACAGTCGACCATGTTCATATCATTACATTCTTATGGATGCATTCTTAGTAAGAAACTCATTGTTGGAAACTTCATCTTTGTCACGTATCCCCTTGGTAATGAGTATGTATATATATTTGGATAACTCTCTTTATTATCATCTCAAAACATACACCAAAAATGAGTATTGGTGTAGAAAACTTTCTGACTATACACCAAACTTAAATTCATTTTCAGGTTTTTCTATGGGACAACACCAAATATGGTGTTACTGCAAAAAATTTGTAAGACAAACTCTAAAAATATTTTTAAATTTGTATTTGGTTTAAGTAAAACTACTTTTTTATACGACATGTACTCAAAAATAGGTTTTAGTTTGGTGTAAATAGTTGGAGATGACCTAAGGTCTTATAAGAAGATATGAGTGACTCATTTGTAACATGATATTAGAGCAGGTCCAAGTTAATTTAAATTTCTCTGTCTATAACTTTCTTGCTTGTATGGAAGTCCAATGTGTATTTCAGCTCACATGTGCACATGTTAAAAACCCATTTGTTTCGTGCATAAAGTTAATAATGATTATATCTCGTCTATATATACATAAAAATATATTCCCTCCGTCGAACAAAAGATGTCACATTTGTGGGACGACATGAGATTTTAGGAGGTTTTGTTTTGTGTTAAATGGAGAGAGAAAATATAATTTTTATATTCATGTGAGATATAACTTTTTTCAAAAAGAGAAATGTGACATCTTTTATGGGACAAACTAAAAAGAAAAGTGTGACATCTTTTATGGAACGGATGGAGTATATATATGTATGTAAATGATGCCAAAAAGTAATCCATAGAAGCACGGGTCGAAATCATATGATCCACGAGTTTTGGCCTTTTGGGTTCACATTGATCTATTAATGATTGGTATTTGAGTATATTATAATTACAGTTTGACCGCAAAATTAAAATCGTTACAAAAGTCCAACTTTCCGTCACGACTGTGACTAATATCTAAATAGTACAGTAATTTTCTTTTTGGGTGGTGGTTTACTTTATGACATTTTGAAGCCGCAATTTTAAGGATGTCTTTCTCAGGGGGTGATTGTGGGTGGACTGTTGGCCGATTTCCAAAATCTATGATATTTATCCTTTCTTTTCAATTACATATATTCATATATACGTACGTACGTATGTTCAAATAAAAATGCTTAGGTATTGTAAAATTAGAGAATTATGTTAAGTTAATCAATCGCGAAGATCGGGTGACTATATTATTTTGTTGAATGCTTTAGATTGACTCGTATGAGGGGACAAAAATTTCAAATTTCCTCGAATGGTCTTATGAATTTAATGCAAGGAGTTCTCATGAAAACCAACCCCCATGTATTATACTCTCGTCCTAAAAAAAATAGACAAACTTGTAAATGACACGAGTTCTAATGTGCAATCGGTGAAGTAAGAGAGAGAAATCTAGAGAGAGAGAAAAAAAAGGTAGTAGAAATAGTGTTAGTGGATTGTGGATCCACATTATTAGTACGTGGTGTGTAATTAGTTAAAAACTTTCTATATTTAGACTTTGTCGGGTTTTAACGGATGGTCCAAAATAGTAAAATTTGTCTATTTTTTTAGCACTACTGTAAGTTAACTTTTCATGAAATGCTGCTCTGAACGGGGAGAGTCATTGCAATAGTGCACTTAACTACAATCAAAGTAATTGAAACTTTGGCTTATAATTTGATTTGCATATATACATTATAAGTCTTCATATATAATCGAGAAGGATTGAAAATGAGAATAACTCAAATTTAAAAAAAGAAAGTATCCGGCGATAAAATAATGGTTGATGTGATTATCGATAGAAAGTTTAGGAGATGAAAAATGGTCGGTATTGGAGCCGGCTAGTTTTGGTTGATAACGATGGAGAGAAATTATGGAAATGGAGAAGGAATAAAAAAACACAAAAATAAACATGATATATGTATATTTTTTAAGTCCAAATCCGCATAAGCTAACAAAGCTTTATGCATTTGATAAAATGTGTAAGTGGGATAGATTTGGTATTATTATTATTATACATGCATAATTCATATTTATGTGACATTCTCAATTGTCGCCAATATTTATCATTTTCAATCATTTCTCCTAGATTTCAGAAATTGGATGGTCGTAGGAGACAAATTTATTATTAAATTATGTAACAATTGCAGTGTTACAAATGATATAATAGATTTATAACAATCATTACATATTGAAAATTTTGGACTGTGATAAGTAGTTTAATTGGGACGTAACTAGATTGAAGTGGACTTCAGATTCTTTGATA
The DNA here is from genome assembly GCF_029641045.1 of Salvia hispanica. Taxonomy (NCBI): domain Eukaryota; kingdom Viridiplantae; phylum Streptophyta; class Magnoliopsida; order Lamiales; family Lamiaceae; genus Salvia; species Salvia hispanica. Next base: position 4,770,171 of record NC_142692.1, on the reverse strand, counting down.
ATTACAGCTTGTAGGTTGTGAGCCGATATGCATATTTCCGAGTCTAATTTGACCACCGACCAGGGCTACTTATTCATGTGGCCAATTAAGTGAATTGATAATAAAAACGTTATTTTATGTTTAATATACTAATACTTACTCCCTTTCTTCAGAATTATAGCTTTCATTTTCACTCTGCGTGAGTTTTAAAAATATAAATAATTAAAAATATAAAGAATGAATACTTACATTTATAGGTTTGTGTTAAAATGACAACACCTCTTAAAATGACAACGTGACAACGCTTATACAGCAATATTATAAACGCTACACAACAATATCCAACACGTTAGATTGCTGTCTAACGTGTTGGATATTGCTGTTCAAGGAAAATTGCTGTTTAGAGGCTACAAAATTGCTGTCCGTCTTTTTTGGGTTTTTTTTTTTTTTGCCACGTGGCAGCTTATTATTCGTCCACGTGTACAAATGATTGGCTAGAAATGGTGGTATGGTGTTATTTTAAGGGGTGGTGGCACCCTAACATGCCCCTACATTTATATATTGCATTTTTCCAAAAAATTATTTTTTATAGTATAGTACAAATTTAAATACAAAATTGATAAAGTAAGAGAGATGAAAAAAAGATTTAATTGAAGTGTTATTAGTGGATGAAAGAAAAGTTATTTTTTTATTGTAGATGAAAATAATATTAATTCTATAATAAAGATGTAAGTAAAGTGAGTTATTAGAGTACGAGGTTCATTTACTTAAAATAATAAAATTGAAATGAGATAGTTAACATTAAATGTTTCATATTAAATGATAATATAAGACATTTGATGGTGGTAGGAGAGAGTATACAAACGCTACTAATTCGAAATGAATAATAATTCCTCCCTCCGTACGCGAATAGGAGTCCCGGTTCACTTTTACCATAAATGGTAATAGGGTCCTACCTTCACCTAACTTATTCCACTCACATTTCATTTAAAACTAATATATATAAGTGGGACATTTATTCCACTAACTTATTTTCACTCACTTTTCTTAACATTTCTTAAAACTCGTGCCGCCAAGGAATGAGACTCCTTATGGCGGACGGAGGGAGTACTTCCTTCGCCCGTGAATCGAGGTCTCATTTTTTTGAATGGGTTTTAAGAAATGTTAAGAAAATTAAGTAGAAAAAAAAGTTTGTGGTATATATGTCCTACTTATGTACTATTAGTTTTAAATGAAATATGACGGAATGAGTTAATAGAATATGACCTAATATCATTTATAGTAAAAACATGAATCGGGACCCCTATTCATAAACAAACCGAAACAAAAAAACGGAACTCTTATTCGTGGACAAGGAGAATATTTGGTAAAGCAATTACAGGAATATAAAAATAAGCCTTAATTTCGAACATCTGGCCCGGTGAAGAAATTTTGGGGATATTTTGCAGGAATTAATTAGTTTCACATTTTTTTGCATTACATATAATTTGTTGAAATGAAATATCCCAACAACTCTAACAAGTGCATACACAACTTTTGATCGAAAACCTATTGACAGAATCGAAACAGATAACATTCTAGCGATACATTTATATATGAAGCTTTTAAAAAAAAAGATTACTAATTTAAATCAATGCACAAATTATAAATATCGAATGATCTAGCAATTTTAACTTAAGAGTCATACCCTGGTGTTGTTATTTTCAAGTAACCTTGTGTTGTATTTTTTTCGGGTTACATTGTATTCTACGTATGTATATTTTATTACAAACTAAAATCACATAATTAAATACTAAAAATAAATCTCCTAGCGAACCGGTCGGTGGCGTTTGAATTTGTATTTGGACGGCGTTTCCGGCTCGATGGTAGGTGTACACCTCTCTACTAATCACTCTTATAGTGACTCTTTTTCCCAAATAATCCAAAATAAAACCTTTTCCAAAGATACTTCCATGCCACACGCACCTATCCATATGTACAAATATTTTGATGGAATATTTCATACTCTTGTTCTTTTCCGCAAAGATCACTCCATTAACTTCACAAATTTTGGGATTTTTAAATATTTAGGTAAAAGGGAAATTGTCGAAACTTCAGTCAAATTCTGATCTATAGTATCACAACATAAAAAAATCAACCGCCGATTAATTCATGAAGCATGGATTTATTCGCAATGACCCACGCTAATTAATTTGCCGAAATTGTATGCTGGAATTGTACGTGACATGACATCCACATAGTATGTTCACGTTACTGGTGCTTGTTGGTGAGTTAAACATCACTCTTATCACTTAATTACGAAAGAAAACGATATTATTTAGTTGAAAAAAACATTAATTAATATAGTAATACGAGTACTATACATTGGCGTCAGGCTTTACGCCAAAAGATAATTGCGAACAAATCCAAACTTAATGGTTACTATATACTAGTAGTAATTTTTAAAGTCGAGACCATAATCTGACGAAACTTCATGTTAGTATTTAAATTATTGAGCAAAGGTTTTGTTCATCATTTTTCTAGCGGTGGCGCGGAAGGGGCAGTTGGCGACGAGACGCAGGTACGTCTTGAGCTCGTGGCAGGCGGCGATGTTGATCCCGTTGAGCCCTGGCGCGTCGCGGCTGCTCAGCCGCAGCTCGCACCCGACGTCCGCGTACACCCACCGCACCCACCCGGCCGACAACTCGTCGCCGTCGGCCACGAATCCGGGCACCTTCGTGATCACATCGTCGGAGTTGACGATCCGCAGCACCTTCGTCCCCTGCTCCTCGAGGCGGCACCGGAAGCTCCAGTTCCCCACGCGCGGCCCCGCGAATGACATCACCGTCACCATCGGCGCCGCGTCCGCGAACGTCTCCTTGACGTCGTAGGCCGCCAGCGTGGCCAGCGCGGCGCCGAGGGAGTGGCCGGTGATGGTGAGGCTGAGGCGCTCGCGGCCGTATTTCTGAATGATTTTTGAAATCCCCTCTCTCACTAGGGTTTGCAGGCTGGGTTTGTTGCCGGATGCTGACGTGTACAGGCTCAGGAAGCCGCTTTCCACCATCGCCTCGTTGTCGCCGCCGCCGTTAGTTAACGGCGTTAGAGTGGCTCTCATGTTTTCCAGCCATTCAAGGCCGGTGGCGGTGCCGCGGAGGGCGATGACGACGTCGCGGCGGCCTAGGCGGGCGATCTCGCGGCGGTCGTGGCAGACGGCGATGTAGCCGATCCAGCTGGACCGGGTGGTCATCCAGGTGGGGGCCCAGCCTGGCAGGTGGATGCCTGACGTGGCGGTGAGATTCTTTGTGACGCGGTAGCCAGTGGCGGGAAAGCCAGACTGGGACAGGATTTTTGATTTGGGGAAGCGACAGGAGGCGTAGGGGGTGGAGTGGAAGTTGCATGAGCAGTAGGCGGCCTCGACGAAGTTTCCGTACCGTATGATCTCGAGGCGTAGGGTGTCGTTGAGCGGGTCGAGGAGGCCCTTCCAGTTGTCGACGCCTTGGTAGTACTCCCAGCTGTGGCTCAGCTTGGGCAGCGACGGCGACGATGATATTTTATTTGGGGGTTGGGGTTTGAAGGTGATGGTAGTGGTGGGATTAGTGGTGGTGCCTACATTTTGTAGTGAGGGAATGGATGGTTGATTGCATGGCCGTACACATTTTGTAATTGGGAAACTCATGTTCTTTCTATGATTTATTGATGGAGTTTTGGGAGCAACTCTAGCTATTGGAGGAGTGGAGAAGGCTAGATTTTACTCCAATTGGAGAGTGTTTGAGTTGGGCCTTTTATAAGCGAGAAGTGAGTGTGTAGAGTGTAGTATAAAGTGTGCATGTGGCTGGTCAAGATTGTGGAGCACCTAGCTAGATAACAATGTAACTAAAAGTCATACATCCATAAATCAAGATTGTGGAGAGCACCTAGCTAGATATCAATGTAACTAAAGTCATACCGTCTATAAATGATATTCTATCTTTCTCATAAAAATATATACATTTAAAATAATATAAGAATTAATGTACAATTGGTAAAGTAAGAGAAATGAGATAACATTATTTAAATCACTATTAGAAAATAGTGAGACTCCAGTTATTACATAGAGCATAAGCAACCAATGATAGATTTAGAGAATATACAGAATTTGTAGAGTTATACACATTGAAGAAGGATGTTGCTGGTATCGCGGCAGTTGTCACTTGTGATCAATGGCAGACAAAGAAAGGCTGAGTATATGTAGCTGACGGACTGTAGAGCCGGCCAGAATTGCAAATGTCTAATTTATGTAGTTTTTCAATCATCATGGACTGATGACGGGTTAGGTTGGATCCTGTCACGGCTGAATCATTCACTATTAGTGACTAATAAAAAATTAAAAATAATATGAATATTAAATGTCATTATCAACAACTAATAAAAAATTAAAAATAATGTGAATATATATATAGTAATACTATGTGGCACAATTTTGACCTCACATACTATATATGTGCAGTATGTGATATGCTAGGGTTGGTAGGGAGAATAGTTGTATATAACCGGAAAAAACAGAAACCGCTTGTGCAGCTGTTGGATCACAAGGCAAAGTGGGGATCAACGGCCCACATTCAATCTGCTGGACGGAGAAATGTTGACACTAAGTCAATTTCATTTTGTTTTTAATTACTTTATTGACGGCACGAAACATGAGCCATGTATATAATTGGGCCACGTGACGTGACCCTCGGTCATATTTTCTATTTTAATAGGACACCAATACTGGGAGATTTGACACATTTTTAAGAAATTGTCAGCCTAAAGCATTCACCAATTAAATAATGGTGCCTGACATTTTTACGAAAATATTATTTCCTCTATATCCACAAGAGCATCTCCGATAGCGGCTAGCCCACCGGCTAGCTGATTCGCGTTGCTAGCCGGTCGGCTAGTCGAACTATGGGAACCGGCCAACAGCGAATCTGCGAAAAAATCGGTGTGGACTAGCCGATTTGAGGGCGCTGGCCGCCATTGTGGCGTGCCGATCGGCCAGTGCCCAATTTTCGTTTTTTTTTAAAATTTTTTTGAAAACCTATATATACGCGATTTTAGTTTCATTTTCATTTGCACCACTTATTTTAACGAGTTTTCTCTCTCTAAATTTCTGTACAAGAGCAACATCGAGCGGCTAGCCTAATCATGTATTTTTTTTATCTATGTACCTTTTTTTTAATGAAATGAATGAATTTTCCCGTATATGTCTCGTAAATTTAATTCCGTAATTTATCATAAATTTTATTCCGTAATATAGTTATTTTTTAATTATTTTTATTGCAGCTAGCCTATGGCTAGCCTAAGGCTAGCCTATTTGAGTAAAATGATGATGTGGCAGATGGATTTTTAGTGCTGAAGACGTGGCAGGGAGAGAGAGTGGCTAGCCTATGGCTAGCTTATGGCTAGCCTATTGCTATTGGAGACGCTCTAAATGTATGACATTTTTTGGAATGTTTTTCATTATTAAGTATATTATTTATATTTTATTATACTATTATTTCTTATAAATAGGTCAATTTTTTGGAATGTTTTTCATTATTATTTTATTTATATTATCCTATATTACTTTTGATAATAGGTCAGCCATTTCATTATTCCATTTACTTAAACATACTCCCTCCATCCCACAAAGATTGTCCCTTTTTGTCATTTTCGCCAGTCCTACAAAATTTGTCTCATTTCACTTTTTACCAATTTTGATAGCGGACATCATATTCAACTAACTCATTCTTATTCACGTTTTATTATAAAACTAATTTATAAAAATAGGACCCATGTTTCACTAACTTTTTTAACTCACTGTTCATTACATTTTTTAAAATTCGTGTCCGGTCAAAGTATGACAATATTTGTGGAATGAATGAAGTATTATTTTTGTCAATGTCACAGACTTCACAGTGGAATGCATAGGACTTACATAATCACAGTGGAATGCATAGGAGGAAGTAATTCTCAGCAAATATTTTTTTTAATGAAGAACAAAATTAAATTTAAAATATAAAGTAGTACTAATCTCTAAAAATCAAACTCTGATTATAATTTATTGATAAAGACATATAGTACTCCATCCGTCTTATGATTTGCTGGTGGTACGAATTTTAACACAAAATTAATAAAATATGAAAAAATATTAAAATAATAATAAAGTATTAGTATAGAATGAGATATGAATTAAAAAAAAACTTATCAAGAGTATAATTGGAAATTTTGTTGGACATCCTAAAATTTCTCATTACTACAATATTTTGTTTTGATAAGATATGTTTCTTCTACCGCTCGCACGATTTAACATTACTTAAATATTTTATGTCTTCATTATTAAATACTCCCGTAAATTCAGCTTTGGTATTTATTTAGTAGAAATACGTTCACACTTCGAAGTATAAAATTAATAGTAGTAAATTACTCTGTTTTGTAGTTTCAACTTTCAACTATAGAAGTAATAATTGATGAATTAGTTACGACTAATTTATAAAAATGGATGTTTGTGGTCAAAATATTTTTTAAGTTTGAAGCTCACGAACAACACCAAATAAGTAAAAAGATTAATTTCTACCAGTAGTCCAAACAAGAGCAGCTGCCATTGTTGAAGTGGTGGAACCTAGTTCTATCTCTAACTATAATCTCTCTCCCATATATGAGAGACAAAAGCTTAGTTATCGAATGGCAATCCACACATACCCGGAGGTTCTTTATGATCCTCACCGGCGTGCAAGAATCTGTCGCGATGAGTGCGAACGCGATTGCTAGCCTCTCGCTGTGGTAAGAAAGAGCTTCTTCCTTGTCTTCTTCCTCGATGTCAAACAACACTTCTCGAGTTCTTGCACGATGCCCGTGCTCCTGCAGCTTCGCGTTCATCTCCTCCAGCTTTAAATACACTTCTCTAGCCCGAGGATGGCTCTTGTCACCAGCAAGAAACTCGTGCATTGAACCATCAACTTCAACTAAACTACTCCCGGGCATTTTCTCCACGCCCCGCTCTTTCATCAACTGCCTTACTCTTTTGGCGTCATCCCATTTCTTCATGCACGAATACATGTTCGACAAAAGCACATAATTCCCACTAGTCTTCGGCTCCAGCTCTACTAGCTTCTTTAGTGCCACTTCACCTGTCTCGAGATCTCCATGAACTCGAGCTGCCCCAAGTAAAGACCGCCACAAAACCGCATTTGGCTTCATTGGAATGGTCAGAATCCTTTCCTCGGCTTCCTTAACCATCCCAGCTCGACCCAAAAGATCCACCAGGCAACAATAGTGCTCAATTTTAGGCTCAAGTCCGTAGATACTGGTCATCAACTCAAAATATCTGCGCCCTTCATCCACCAATCCCACATGTGAGCAAGCACACATTACAGCCAGCATTGTCACATCATCGGGGGCGAGACCCTTATGCTTCATTGTCTCAAATAAATCAAGAGCCTCGCATCCACGGCCATGGATTGCAAGACCTCTAATCATGGCATTGAAACAGAATATATCCGTATGAGGCAGCTGGTAGAACAATTGACTAGCAAATCCAAGACAGCCACAATTTGTGTAGAAGGTAATTAGTGCTGTGCCGATATAGTGATTGAGGCTAAGTGCATTCTTGATTATATAAACATGCGCCCAGATGCCTTGGCCAAGGGCGCCTAATTCGGCACATGCAGTAATTATGGCGACTAATGTCACTTCACTTGGCTCTACCCCAGACTTCTGCATGTGGCCGAACAGATTTAAAACCTCCAGAGATGAACTTGTGTTCTCATCCAAAAGGCGAGGGTCGCCGGATAAGCTAACACTAGAGTTCCGTGCATAAGCAGATAATATAGAGTTCCATGTCGCTAAGTCTGGTTCCATTATCTGATCAAAGAAATATCTAGCAATATCTACTCTTCCACATCTTGAATAAAAATTAAGCAATGAGGCTTGAACAAAATTGTCGTGAAGAGGGTAAATGAATTTTAGGATGTGCACATGCAGGGCTTGGCCGTGTTTGAACCATTGTTGGGCTGCAAATGCCTTGAACAGAGATGGGTATGTGTAATTATTGGGTCTGAGATCGGGGTCAGCAAGCATCTGGTCATAAAGAGAAAGTGCAAGTTTCACTTGATTGTTTACAGTGAGGCGTGAGATGAGGGTGTTGTAAAGAAATATGCTTGGGTTTGGGGCATGGCTGAATATGGCTATCGTGTAGGGTAATGGAGACAGTGAAGAAGATATGAGGAGAATACGGCTGATAGGGTAGGTGTGGAGAATGAGGCCAGTTGTGATCATTTGAGCATGTACTTGTTTCAAAGTATTGAAAGTCTTGCATTTTTGCAACAGGTGGAGGATTGGACAGTCGAGTGTTGGGCTTACTGCTCTCATCATGTCGGAGTTGATCTTGCGACACCAAGAAGCTCATCTTGTATCCCTTATCCCTTTAGCATTCAGTACGTGGACTACAAGACAGGTGTAGTATTAGCAATCAAGTCCAACCGACTACATGCTATGAACAAGCAGAGTTATAATTCAGTGAAGTAATGCATGAGAGATTATTAGGAAGCTTAGGAAATAATTATTCACCATAACCAAGCCATACACAATGGCTAACTCAAAATTTGAAGTTTTAGCTTAATCAAGCTACAAGTAGATTCACAGGTAATTCCAACTAATTAAGGTCTGTCACCATAGTCTACTATTACTTCCTCTCCACTAACAAATGAAATGCATCAGTATCATTACTAGCAGGATTTGCTTACAAGAAAAGCCTTTTAGGAATATGAAGCTTAAATCAGACCAACACATGAATTGCATAAGCATCAAATTTCATCGAGACTACGGCATCAAACACCATACCTTAATTACACATTCATGAAAAGCGTGCTGGAGAACAATAGAGGAAAAAAAAATGAAGCTACAATTACACAACACTACTCCAAAAAATATCAGGATTTCTCAAATTGCTCTAAAGCTTTCCAATTTAACCAATCATTTCAAATTTCAATCAAGACCGAGTTAATACAGAAATTCATCTCTTACACACAATAGCAAAGTGAAATAGCATTTTTACTAAAACTAATTGCAGCAAATGTCATTCAGCAATATTATCAAACAGATAGAATGCGCACAAGCAGCCGCATTAAAAAAATCACCATCAATATCAAAAGCGGAGAAACATGTAGTACCAGAATACCGGTATCTTGCTTCTAGCCTCAATTCGCTAACCAACAACATCAATACATATATAACTGAGCGATTTCCATACTCTTCTTTATTGGTTCAACTTTATCTTCAGCTGGCTTGCGAAATTTTGCTCTTTTATATTTAGTGATATAAAAGAAATAGACGGCTGATAAAATTTATATTGGGCCGAATATAATGTTGAAGTCTGTGGGCTTTACTTAAATATCTTTTTTTGGGCCATTAATTATAAATGAAGATGGATGATGGATATATTTGGTAATACTGAAGAAGGGCAGGTTTGTCATTTTAAGCATGACAGGGTCCTGTAAGAATTCAAGATCGGAAAAGGATGTGTCAAAAGACCAAAAAACCAGACAGTAGGAATGATGACGATGATAGTACCAAAATCAGGTTTCTGTGTGTACAAATTATTGGGACAAGATCTTCTCAAGATACTTCAAAATCAACACAAATATTGTAAGTAGACTAGTATGCAATTCACACATTCGATTCAAAAAAAACCATTGAGTACTAGAGGAAGTTTATTACTACTTTTATTATTAAAATAATGGGCAGCATAGCTTTTTTTCAAAATTATAGTACTACTCCTAGTAAGTAAGATTGGAAAAGGTTAGATGCATTTTGATTATTTCATTATTTATTTTTAATAAAATTTTATGATAATTTTTTGTATTTATTGTGATTTTCCACTATTTGAGTCTTCTCTCCCTTCTTTGAAAATTATAATGGGTGCGAATCCTTAAGTTCTAATTACCCTCTTCGTCGGTAACAAGTTTGTCGACTTCACAGTTATCTCCCTTGCGCCATGCCTCATTATCACTCTCTTGCAGTTTATTATTGACGGAGCCACCATTGTTTCCCATATACTTTTCTATCGACATTCATCATATGTATCTCTAGCTTCTCTCTCACAGAATTCGCTATTGCTTTTGCCGACGCACAATGCCAAGAAATATCCGGCAGCGATTAACGATGGCAAAGACCAGATTTTTTGCTTTGGCACTGTGCCAAATTAAATTCTCGTTTCGCCACTAATTGAATTAGTAATCATTTTAGATTATAGTACTAATATATTGTGTACTAGGTCGGCATTAAGGTCCTTTTTACTCATGTCTACGACTTTTTATCCTTTTCCTCTATTTTACTACCTAAAAAGGCTGTAACAAAGCTAAAAAGCCATCATTTGGTTTTGCTCATACTATCACGAGCGCAAGAAGCTTGGGTAGAGTGATGATGCAGGCTGTGTGTAGTAATTAAAAACTTTATTTTCTGAGTCAAGTGAGCCCAACTTTCTGCATATAATTTAATGCGTCCAAAATTAATTCACTTACATTGTAGGAGTAACTTTGTTAATAAAGTGGTCATTTGTGAATAAATACCTCCGTTCGTTATTAGGAGTCTCATTTCGTGGCAGCACAGATTTAAGATATGGAGTACTAAGAAAAGGGAATAGAAAAAAAATTTTTGGAATATAAAACCACTTTTATATATATATATATATATATATATATATATATATATATATATATTAGTTTTAAATAAAATATAAGTAAAATGAGTTTTTTGAATACATGATATCCTATTACCATTTATAATAGAATATAAGACTTCTATTTGCGGACGAACTAAAACATAAAAACGAAATTTCTATTTGCAATGAATGGAGTATTATGGACAGAGGTTATAGGTTCTCTTTTAATTTTGATGATTTAATTGATTAAAATTCCCATTGCTAGCCAATGATGTGGTAACAAATTTTTCCTAGTGATGAAAAATCTCCAATTTTATGAACAAACATGCGTTTTGTTCACAAAAGGGGGTACAACTACTTTTTTTTTGCGAAAATAAATACTTCCTCAAGCCTAGTTTATATGACTGACTTCCTCTAAACTATTATATCTCTTACTTTATTTGCTCTTTCCATTTTAACTAGTATTATTAAGTAGGAGTATCATTTTTCTCTTTAACTATTTTGTTATCATTTTCCTAAAACACGTACAGAAAATTAATCAATCATTTAAGTTGGGACGGAGAAGTAATAATTAGTGTAAATATTATATCGATTCATACATCCCTAGTTTCCGGCATTATAAAATTCTAAATAATTTTTTTTCAATTGTTTTTGTAGAGACAAAAAGTGAAAGTGAATTGAGATGGATCGAAGTTAAATTAACATTGCACGCGTGTAGCTAAGCAACCTTTGTAAATCTCGAAACTTCTCAATTAAATAACCAAAATTGAGGATTTTATACATAATTATCAAAATTGATGATCAGGTAGAATTTCACAATCTTTGATTAAATTATAGGAGTACTAATATTATATACTTACCATGCAATTTTATTTTCTTTTTTCATGGCTTTGGTAAAGTTAAACTGTTATTCTTCTCATTGGACATTCAAAATACAATGCTCTAACCATAGTTCATCCTAAAATTTCTTCGGCCATATCATCATGTTCTTCCAACAACCTAACCAATGCCCTACTTCTCACGGCCTAGCCAAACAGCCTTCCCAAAAGCTCTGCAATTCAATATATTTTAATTATTGGTGGTTATCAAATATTTAAAAAATGAAGTGCAATGAGTTGTATAAATAGAGTAAAAATTAAAAATTAAAAAATGAAAAATCGGCTTGGCGCGCAATAGGCGCCGTCCCACCGGCCAGCCGCTCTCGGGCGCTCTCCCCTTCCCTCTCTGCTCGCCTCCTGCAATATAGATGCCCTAGCTAGGCGGTGGCTAGGGCGTTTATTGCTCTTATAATCGATCTCAATTATTCTCCCTCCGTTATGTGGCAGAATAGACGTTCTTTTTTTTTCACAAATATTAACAATATATGTTTATTGTTCAATGGAAAGACATAAATAACAGGAAAAAAATGTGTTACTTTTTAGTAAAAAAATGAGTTTAATGTGATGGATTGGACTGTCCCTAAATAAAAATAATAATTCAATTATTGTGAAACAAGGTGAGTATTATTTTGAATTCAAAGTTATTTTGTGATCAAGGTTCCCCTTGATAGATTCGATGACTTTTCTTTTAGCTGATTTATAGATAATTCGAAAATTAAACGATTGATCATAGAATTGAGGGCTTCTATTATCCATCCTTGTAATAATGGGCTAACATGCACTACTATTTACTGTTGTCAATATTGTGACAACTACTACACCTCCACCAAACATACTATTTTCCCTCTAATAATTGCTTGTTCTTATTTGTGTACCTCTCTGCACCATAATTTCTCTTCCATACTAAATGCACAATCATCATTTCATTTTGAAATTTTAAAGAGTTTTATGCCTAAGTAGCCTCATCAAAACCTAGCTCGTGAAAGGAGTAAGTAGTTGGTCTCATTGACAAACAAATGCATCATTTTGTACTCACATTTGTTCCAAAGTATATAAAGTCATTCGTTTCATTAGAGAAAATAGTGTCCCATTCTCATGGAGTAAGCTCTCTTAAATATATTTGCAAAATACAAATGAGGATAGCTACCAAAATAGGATGGCATGCTTTCACCAACTCAATGTTTTAAATATAATTTTGTTTGTTTTGTCTTATTCGGAGAAGGAGTGATGTAACCATGCAGTTTGAAGACATACCTTATTGCTTACATGTTGAAGTGTGTGCTCACTTGGACTCTCCTGTCTTTATATAAAGAGTGAACTATATAAAAAGTTCCTGATAATATAATATTTTTGAAATGACATGTATTTTAATGCATAGTTGGTAAAATAAAAGAAAGATAGAATGAAAAAGTGATTGGAGTATTGTTAGTGTAGAATGGGACTCACCTTATAAGAGAGAAAAAAGTTTACTTAAATCGAATTGGTCTATTTTTAAGAGATATCTCAAAATGACAAATGTGGTCTATTTTTAAAGGACGAAGGGTGGAAGGGAGTATGATATTTTTTGGACTTTCAATCCACGTACTAAATATTAGGAGTACTATATTTTTCTTATTTATGGATACTTGAAATGATATTTCAAATTGTAAATTTATCCAAAATAAATAAAGAAAATAATTTCCATCTCCTTTTTATGCAAAAATAATTAAAAAAAATTTGACACATGAGTATCATTTTGATTAAAACTGAATAATCCCACTTAATTAATTTTAATGTGTAAGTAAATTGTCTTAGATATTGCTATTAGCTTTTTCCTTTTATTTATACTCCTTCCATCCCATTCTGAGTGGATCATTTCTTTTTAATCGTAAAATTTTATGTAGTGTTGTTTTATGAGTTAAGCGAAAAAGAAGATAAAATAAAAGAGTAAGAAAATAAATAGAGAGAGTGATATTTCTATTTTTAATGCTAATAATTTAGGATGTAACATTCCAAAAAAAATGTGTGTCATACTTAGGGTGGGACGGATGAAATATTTAGATGGTACCATGCTTTGGGAGTATTTTGGATTGAAAAATTGACTTGTACCACGAAATGTGATTACTAGATACCAAAATTGCTATAAAAATGCTTCAATAACTATCTATATTCACGACTGAAACATCAAAAAGTATTTATGTAATATATATATATATATATATATATATATATATATATATGGGAGTGTTATATTGCTAACTCAATGTTTAATTGCTAACTACAACTCAATAATAGCCATTAGATGTTCAAATTAAAGGCCTAGATCATCAACCACGAAATGTCAATACGAACAACAAAAAACGTCAATAAGGTCATAGGATTAATTCCAAAAAATATCAATAGGGGTATTAATGTCAAGTTAATTATGATTAACTTTTAAAAGAAATCTCAAAACTTTAAATTCATATAACATATATCAAATTAAAGATAATTTTATAATGATTCCAACGATATACTACATGCATATGTTCTAACGTCAAAATTTGAAAAAAAAATTCTAGAATTTTCGTATTTTTCGTACACAGGTTAATGTCAATGCAGCTAAGATAATATGTCAATATAAAGCATATACAATGTCAATCCTAAATTTGTGTTGACATTCTCAAAGCATTGTGTTGATATTTTCGAAACACTATATTGACATTTTCATCCAAAACCTAATTTGGCGTTTTTTTTTTACCTTTTTCGGTTAAATTAATAAAAACGAAAATTACACGTGGCAAATTGTAGACCACACATTTTTTAAAATCATGTGGCCTTAAATTAGTTGTAGTTAGCAATCAAATGATGAGTTAGCAATTGATCACTCCCCTATATATATATATATATATATATATATATATATATATATATATATATTATATATATATATCGGGATGTACTAATATGCAAACTAATTTTAAAGTGCTAACGTGCATCCAATCACGTGCTGCCACGTGGCACGAAAAATGCAATATTATATGAAGAAAAATGCAATATGCATTTGTAAAAGTTATAATTGAATTTCGACAGATTGCATTTTTATTATATGCAGATTGCATTTTTTATTGTTGAGTTTTGCATTTTCGATATTGATTGTTTAATTTGCATTTTATATCTATACGGATTGCATTTATATATGTGAAAATGCAAAACTTAACAATATAAAATGCAATTTACGTGAAAATGCAAAACTTAACAATAAAAAATGCAATTTTCCTATAACTAAAATGCAATCTGCGGAAATGCATGAACAACTTCACAAATGTGTATTGCATTTTTATATATACAATATTGCATTTTTCGTGCCACATGGCAGCACGTGGTTGGATGTACCTTAGCACTCTAATTAAGGATGCGCCCTAGTGCTCCCCTATATATATATATATAGAGAGAGTTGTAATCAATGTCGAACCCTTCTTAAAGACCGAACTAGAGACCAAATCTGGGCCATTAGATCTAGTTTTTTGATGAGATATGCTGCTATGTAAATTTTTTTCGCTCTTCATTACAAGCCAATTTTACTTCATTGTATAGGTTTATTACTTCATTACGTACGTAATACATTGAAACTACAACATGTTTTTACTTGCTTCAAGTAGGTTTTGAAATGATTCAGCATATGCTTCATTCGAATTCATTGAATGAGTTTTTACTTTATTCACATTAAAAAATGCAATTTATTCAAGTGAGTTTATTACTTCATTCAGAAACGTTATTACTTCATTGGATAAGGTTTTTACTTCATTCTAGTAGGACTTCAAATCCTTCAACACATACTTCATTCAAATAATTTATTATATTATTCCATGTGTTTATTAAACCATATCAGCGCCGTAGCGGTGGTGATAGATATTGACGAGATCATCTTGAGATTAAAAAATCTAATGGCTCAATTAATTTCCTAAATCATATTATTTTATTCACTAAAAATCCAATAAGGTCACTAAAGTCATTAGCTACATCTCGATTGTTATGGAAACTCCTATAATCTTGCCATTTCTCTTTCTACTAACAAATCATATGCGTGAATTATGAGTTAATATTCCTCAACTTCATCTCCTTCGTATCTTTATCTTCTTCAGCCGATGTACCATCAAATTTCCATTATACTTTTTTCCATGAAGATTTATTATTTCTGATTTATTAATCGTCGATGTCGTGTTCCAGATTACATCGTCGTTGGAGTTCAATCGCGTTCCAAATTAATATGTTCCATTTCCAATTCTATATCATCGTCATTGGCAGCTCCCAACTCCAAAAATGTAATCCGACACACATTCTACTTCGCACGTAGATAATCAATCATACCCCGATGACGTTCTTGAGAATACAAGGTTTGGTTATGTTTTTTTTTCATTTGTTTATTATGCTCCGATTCATATATTTGTATCCGTTTCTGCCATTGTCTTCTGTTTTATGAATCTTTTCACCTATATTATTTGATCGATTTTTCCGCTATGCTTCGATTTGGTTTAGTATGACCCATTTTCGTAGAAGATAGTTGTACGCGTTGTATGCCACGATTTGTCTTTATTATGACCTATTATCTTTCTAAATCCAGTAGATGGAAACTTGTCTTTACTTCATCATTAGTTTTTAAGTGTGTTCTGATTATGAATTATTACAGATTTAAATACACCAGAATGCCCTATAGAGCTTAAACCATTTGTTGGCCGTAGCTTCCCCACATTGGACAATGCCATTGAATTTTACGAGAACTGTGGTTGTCGTGTTGGTTTTGACACAAGAAAGAACGGTTCAAAGAAGGCTGATGATCTCACCATATGATTTTACATGATGTGTAGAGAATGTGAACAGAAAATATTTAATACTGGAATTCTCCTCATCAAAAGAAAATGAATTACTCTCTTTATTTTCAAATACTTTGTGTTATTTAAAAAGAGTTGGTAGAGTGCTCCGTATATGACTAAATAAGTGTTTCTAATCTCTACATTCCTTGTAAATTGGGGGGTCAAGTGAAAAAAATTACTGTATCACTATATTTGACGGCTGATCATTATTTTGGGGGATAAAGTATTTATTATTGATAGAATAATGTTTATGCACATCAACCGATCTGTCTCCAAATCCAAACAAAACAACCCATTTTTTGAGAAATTGGGTGCTGCAATTCATGTTGGGCCCCACCTCCCACGCACTACTTAGGGTTGCCAATTTTCTTTTATTATTAAATTTGGTCTTCATTTTGGGAAACGCAACTCCTAAAATGCCCCACTACTATCAAATATCCTTTTCTTTTGTCCACTACCATTGAACTACTTCTAGACTACTATTATCAATAGTATTTTATTTTATTTAATTTTAGGGCAGCTGATCGAGAAAAAAAACAATCCGAACTCATAAATAAAACAAATATTGTGACTACGCCCAACTCCATTACAACAAGTGTCCAAACTTGTAGTAAGAGCTCATGGCATCCATATTTATATTTATGCTCTTCCACAAGAGTATAGATATGGATCGGGACCCATCTTTATTTTTTTTTAATTTTCTGTTCTTCCGCAAAAGCATGTTTTTATTTTATTAAAAAATTCCACCATTATATTATTCAATTTAAATGCTTCAATTACTAAAAACTTTTTCACAATATTAAAAAACATCAAAATACCCAAAATACCATTACAAATTACTAAAAAATTAAAAATTACATAATTAAAATTCTAAAAGTTATATAATTAAATTCATAAATTTAAAAAAAAAACCATTGATCGTGGCCCAATTTTGCTCAAATATGTTTGACTAGGTCTTCTTGTAGGTCGACGTGGGCTTCGGTATCGCGCATTGTCAATCTTCTTTGGCTCCTCTCTTTCGGATTCATTTTTGAATTTAGAGAGAGTGTTTGAGAGAAAGAGGAATATGAAGGTGAGTTGCATGAAAAAAAATATGAGAGAAGTATAAGTGAGAGATAATTTGATGTAAAAAATGGATGATGAATGTGGGTATTTATAGATAATTTTAGGATATAAAAAAATAAATTTTTTCTTTGAAAAAAAGCGGTTGAAAACCGTCTATATTTTTTTTAATTCAAAAATATTTTTTTATTTTACGGATTTTTTCAATTTTTTATGAATTAAAAAAAAAATTAATGGAATAAAAACGAGCCCCAATCGCGCATGGGGAGATTGGAGGTCACCTCCCAACTAGAAGTTGTCATGTCGCCTGCTCGTTGGCAAGGACGGTGCTCTTCGACAAGAGCACGTCTGTGCTGATGGCAAGAGTGCAGCGGCGAGCACGTCTCTCGCCGTGCTGTTGGCACGGTCCTCCTCTTGCCAACGAGTACCGATATAGATGCTTTTAGTTTCTATGCCTAGATTAAGGTCTCAAATTCGATCAACAAAATCAACAGTACAATTATATGTATGTTCAATGTGCGTTGGCAAAAAGGATGCTCTTAATTTCTATGCCTAGATTAAGGTCCCAAATTCAATCATAAAAATCAACAGTACAGTTATGTGTATGTTCAATATGAAATGGGATTAAATATTTCACTTAGGAAAAAAGAAAAACGTTGTCGTGGTGTGCAAACCCATAACTCATTTACCATACTCAGTGTGAAAATTTGTAGTTATTGGTCATCATTTTTTTTTCCGGAAAGTAAGGTCCTTCATATCTATACAATATATAAAAGAAGAGTTTTAGAGTATTTAGAGAAATAAGAGAAATATTAGGGGTATTTAGGTAAATAATTTATAATCCATGTGTAATCATTTTTAAAGAATCGTAATGGTAATCATTTTTAAATAATTCCATAATTGTAGGGATAGAATTAACTAATTTATTTTTTTCCCTATAATTAATCCATTAATATGGTGTTAAATTTAATTAATTATTACTCTTATAATCTTTTCCAAATAAAAGTAATCACACTATTAATGCAAGTGGTAGTTAAATAATTTATAATTTAATTGTAATCATTTTTAAAGAATCGTAATTGTAATCATTTTTAAATAATCATTTTTTCCCTACAATTATTCCATGAATATGATTTTAATATAATTCAATTATGATCATTTTAAAGAATCATAATTGTAATTATTTTTAAATAATCATAATTTAACACAAATTTGAATTCCATAATTGTAGAGATAAAATTGGAGTAGTGAAATATAATTAAAAAATGTTTGCTTAAAACACTCTAATCTTTAAAATGTTTCACTTCAAACACTGTAATTCATCAACCGTTATTAGGATAATTTTGAGTAAGAAATGGTTTCATGTATGAAAAAGAACAAAAAGAAGAATGACAGTTTTTCAAAAGTATAATGATGGCAAAACAATAAGCAATCACAAGAGACCAAAATGTAATGAGCAAAACTTAGTGCCCTTTTCAATTGCAAGATTACAACCCACCAAACATGACCCATCATTTTTATGTCCAAAATGATTCAACTCTTTTGATTCTCTATTTTAATTTTTCAACAATTCTTTTTTTAATGGGTGAATCATCCACAATTATTTTTAAAATAAATACTTCTATGGAGTATAATCATGAACGACTACTTCACGTAGAAATTAACTATGGTAATTTATTTAATCAGTGTCGTCATATTTTGCACATAATTTCTATATAAAAAATCATCTCAATCAATACATACACGGTATATAATACTCCCCTTTTTGATAATTCTTTATATATTAGTATAAAAATGTTTGATAATAATTGTACATAATGTAAATAATTTATATATTGATTTATAGTTGCCTAAATAATACACTTTCTCCGTCCATTCAAGATTATCACATTTTTTTTCCCCCTAACTAAGAGGGTCATTTATCTACATTTGAAATAAACCCTCTTTCTTCCCCATCTCATTTAAATATTCGATTAACTATCTCTTTCTACTTTTATTCTATTCAATAACTCCATCTAAAATCTCATTCCATTGAAAATATGGTCATCTTGAGTTGGATTGATGGAGTAAATATTTTATTTATATTGATATGGAGTATATTGACATGAATGTTATATTGTACTACTATATGTGAATAATATTTGTGAACGTGGTTCTCGTTTAATTAACGTTAATGTATAATTTTTTTGTTTCATCTCTTTATTTTATTCTAATATTATAAAAGGTTATTGATGTAAAATTTCAACAATATATATTAAAAAAAACAGAAATTCATATTGTCAATTGTCTCTATAATGTATTACTATATAAAAACAAATTGCCATTTGTCTCTATAATTTTAAAATATATTAATAATTAATCAAACAAGCTTTAATTTTTATATGTAGCATAACATCTCTATGATCAAATGAGTACTCTCCTACTTATATATGAGTCATCTTTCTTATTGTACCAAACCAAACAATAAAAATTTTATGACAATCGCGACATTGCCTCGCCTCCCTGTGCCTTACAAGTTACAACTATATATGAAGCACATAGCAAAAATATTGGGCGATTGCGTTAGAAACCAATTTTTTATAGTATATATCTATTTTGCTTTAAATGTATGTTGCACATGACTACCAATACAAGTAATGAAAGCTCCCTGATAACGTGGTGCAACAGCATAATTGTAAACCAACGAAAATTATTTAAAGATTTCTATTGTCATATTCATATATAGGGCATATTATTAAAATAGATCACCTAAAACTTTACTTATAATAAGGAATCTACAATTTGATTAAGATTTCAAGTAACTCACAGGATCCTGATTTTATACCACGCCATTTTAAAAATCCTTTTGATTTGTACTCCACTATACTAATATAGATTCAATATTGAAATATCCCAGTCTTAATTATTTCTACTACTACAATTTACACTAATTCGATTGATTCTTATCATATTGAAAGAGATTAGATTCTTATCATAATGTTCATTTTTCTACTTGGATTGCATTTTCGCTGATTGGATAAATTATGAATCATATGTGATAAATATGTACTATAAAAAGAAAAAAAATAAATAAAACAATATGATAGGATAATATCCAAAAAATAAGATATGTACATATTCCAAAATAATAAAGTGTTCAGATTCCACTATGACTATAAAGTTAAAGATTCCAATTAAATCAAGAGTCTAATTCAAACATAATATAGAGAAAAAATGAAAATTTGAGTGGAAATTGGGATTCAGCTTTATGGTTAAATAGGCTTTGGATGGAGGCAAAAAGGTAAGGCATGGCAGCACATTTATTGCACTCCCAATTTAATCCATGAAAAAAGATTACAATCATCGAAATCCCACACACTTCACACGCACTGGAGGTGTGGCTGTGGCCCCCATTCCCTCCACCTTTCCTTTGAGCTTCAACCGACCGTTACAGCTTACCAAAGCTTGACTGCTTTAGTACACAAAAGATTTTGGGACAATGCATCACAGCAGCAGCTTCCCTAGCTAGAGAGAGAAGATAAAAAAACTTGGTTCTTGTAGTAAAAAAGCCACCTTGAAGAGAGAGAGAGAGAGAGTATTGAAATCTCTGCAGTGGTGAGGACTACAAGTTCGAATTATTCTTCTTCTCTTCTTCTTCTGTGTTTTATAATGGCCTCTTCCCTCCATTGGCCTCTCATTGAAATTCACAATTATGTGTATAGTGAATCTATTACTTTAGCTTTTTTATAGATTGAATTGAATATGCTGGGGAGGCAATTGTTGTACAAAACCGAGGCTGCACTAAAGTGGAATTGCATACATATTTGTGTATGTATGGTTGCAATTCGAAGAAAAAGCAAAAGGGAAGCCTTTTACACGTGATAAAGAACACATCAAAAGCACTTGCATGCGTGTATAAAAGATTCATTGAAACATCATTCTTGAAAAAAAAAAAAATAGTCTTTTGAGTCTCTTTCTCTCTCTCTCATTATTTATACAATCTGAAATCGGAGAGCCCATCTTTCTTATCCCCACTTTCTTTTTAACCCCCCTTTCCCAGTTGCCATCTTTTTTGAATCTAACTTTAGGTTCATGATTAAAGCCCACTTCCTCTCAAAGCTCAGATTCAAGGAAAAAGGATATAAAGGTGCAGTCTTTGTGTTTTTGAATGGTTGTTGAGTTCAAAGTTTGAATCTTGGAGCTCCATATCTATTGTTTGGCAGTTGCAGCATACATTTTATTCGTGTTTCGTGTTACTGAGGCGTCGTTTTCATACGCAGCAGTGAAAATTTGGGGGTTGAGATGTTGATTTTCGCAGTGAGTTGTTCAATGTTTATTCCTTTTAATCCTATGGTTTTGTGTTGCTCTTTTGTAGCTTTCTAGGCGTTTTTATTCTCTTTCTTGAGCAGTCATATTTTCTGTCCTCACATTTATTTATGCTTGTGTTGGACCAAGGTTGCATAGCTTCTTCACACACACACATTGGGCTTATATGTATATGCATGTGTGTGTATATATATATGTTATGGTAATGTGTCCTTATTACCTTGGATTTATTCAAACTTTTCTGTTTTCACTGCTGCTGCTCTTGGTTTTGGTTAGGGGACAAGGTGAATTGTGGCTTTGTCTACTGGGTATTTCTACTATTTGATTAGATTTCTCATTTCTAATACTATGATTTTGTATATGTTTATTCCTATTTTTGTTCACATGTGCTTCATTTTTTAAGGATTTTGTGTCTCATGTTGGATTCCTAACCAAAGATTTGAAGAGAGTTTTTTGAGTTTCTTGGTTATGTTTTTCTCTTTGTCTCAACATATATGTATTCTTGCTCAATCCAAAAATGGCTTCTCTTCTTATCCCATTTTTTCCCATTTTTTTCTCAATTTCAAGAAAAAGGAAGAATTGGGACTTCTATTTTCTCTGAAAAAGTTTGGATCTTTGCAAAAAAGAAAAGGTTTTTCGATTTGCGTCTTGGTGATAATTCTGGACCTACTATATACTTTACTATGTAAGTGTCAGTGTTTTCTTTAAATATACTTTTTTTACCATCTTCATTTATGGCTGTACATTGAGTAGAGTCAAAAAAACTTATCTCATTCTTCATCTTTATGGTACGGTGGATATATATACTCTGCTCATTTTTGGCTTGATTATGGAAACGTATGTGACATATTTTCTAGATTTTAAGATTGGAAGAAGAAAATTTTTAGAAATTAAATGCCTGTGTCTTCCTACATTAAAGAATCTTCTTCTTTAATGCTCTCTCTCTTGCGTGTGCTTTTCTTTTTTCCTGTATTACCATGCTAGTGTATAATTTACAATTTGGGTGTTGTTGCTGACATCAAAATATCTCTGTTTTTGGATGGTTTTTTCAGTGCATGGAATCATTGATCTTTCAAGGGGTTTAACCAAGAACCACAAGGAAAGAAACTGTTCTCTATCCTAATCAGGAATTATTTGCTGTCACCAAACTTGCCTTCCTATTTTATTTGAGAGTTTTCAAATTCTGTGTTTGTTTCATCATACACCATGCCTATAAGGCAGATGAAGGAAAGTTCAGAGCAACACTTTGTCATAAAACCCCAGCTGCAAAACTCCATGAATTCAGCTTCAAAAAGCTCAAAGACTGCTCAAAATGGGAAAGGTCCTCCTGTGCAAGAATCCCAAAACAAGCAGACCTCACCTCCATCAAGAAACAGAGGAAGAAGAAGGGGCCGGGGAGGCCGAAAATCGGACCAAGGCGATGCCTTTATGCGACCGAGCTCGCGGCCATGCACGGTAGCTGATAAACCAATTGTTAGGGAGAATGGTAGAACCATTGTGCCAGCTTTGTCCAACAATGTCTCAGTTGGAAATGGAGGCAGCTTGTGTGAATCAGACATGGGATATCCTAGCTCGAGCAAGTCCCTGACATTCCCATTGAGGCCGGGGTTTGGGCAGATCGGAACAAAATGCATTGTCAAGGCCAACCATTTCTTTGCAGATTTGCCAGACAAGGATTTGAACCACTATGATGTAAGATGGCTTTTTTTCAATCATATTTCTTGAATCATGTTTCTGTTTCTGTAGTAGTACATTGCAGTATTCATAATAAATTTGATAGCTCTGTGACACAAATATTGGGGGCCCTTAAGCTGATATTAATTATGTATATGGATGTCTCTTGTTCTATCCACTTGTCTTTTTTGGGGGAATAATTGAGTGAATCTGTGTTTCTCATTGTCCTTAGCTTGTATAGCATTGATGAGTCTTCACAGTGGGTCATGGGAAAATTGTCTTATCACAGTCGTTTATCTGTCTTATTATCAGGTAACGATCACCCCCGAGGTGACTTCTAAAGTAGTGAATCGAGCCATCATGGCGGAGCTCGTGAAACTGTACAAAGAATCTGAGTTGGGGATGAGGTTACCAGCCTACGATGGAAGGAAGAGTCTGTATACAGCTGGTGAACTTCCGTTTGCTTGGAAGGAGTTTACGATTAAGCTTATTGATGAAGAGGATACTGTCAATGGTCCCAAGTAATTTATTCCTTCTCTGACACTGATCAAAACTCCTTTTACCGCGGGGATCGAAATCTTGAAAGAATTAATGATTAACTGAAGCTGTACAATTTTTAACATTAAGTTTACTTTGTGGAAATTTCAGGAGAGAAAGGGTGTATAAGGTAGTGATTAAGTTTGTTGCGAAGGCAAGCTTGCATCATTTGGGCCAATTCCTTGCTGGTAAACAGGCGGATGGTCCGAGAGATGCTCTTCAGATTCTTGACATTGTGTTGAGAGAGCTCTCGATGAAAAGGTATAACAAACTGATGTAATGTCGAAATGAACCATTGTCAGATATGGTCGTGTATGGAGGTTTTACCGTTTTAGGCCTAATAGTCACTGAATAACAAGTATCATATTGTAATTTGAATCAGATGCTGAAAATTTTCTATCCTTTTGCATGTAAAAGATTCTGCCCTGTGGGGAGATCGTTCTTTTCTCCTGATATTCGTAGACCACAAAAGCTAGGTGATGGTTTAGAGGCATGGTGTGGATTTTATCAGAGCATAAGGCCTACTCAGATGGGTCTGTCACTAAACATAGGTATTTTCATGTCAAATTTTACGTTGGGTTGCATATATGCATGGTGTGTTTGCAGCTGACTGTTTTCTCCATTTAATGTTCTGTTTCCAAATGATAGATATGGCTTCAGCTGCATTTATTGAGGCACTTCCAGTAATTGAATTTGTTGCCCAACTGTTGGGGAAAGATGTCATGTCGAGGCCATTGTCTGATTCAGACCGTGTGAAGGTAGTGTTCAATCGTTCTAATTGACCCTGAAAGATTAATCTTCAGCTTTTTCAGGCCAATAAACCCTTCATTTTGGTTCAGGTAAAGAAGGGCCTAAGAGGAGTGAAAGTTGAAGTGACCCACAGAGGGGATGTCCGAAGAAAATATCGAGTTTCAGGCATCACAACTCAACCAACTAGAGAGCTAGTGTAAGCATGGGGAGAACATTCTTTCAAGTATATTGTGTCTCTTTAAAAGTTGTTCCTGCAGTTTTAGTAAACTGCCATTTCCACCCTTTCAGATTTCCAGTTGATGATAACTCGACTATGAAGTCAGTTGTTGAATATTTTCAAGAGATGTATGGATTTACGATTCAGTATACTCATCTGCCTTGCCTTCAAGTAGGAAACCAGAAGAAGGCAAACTATTTGCCTATGGAGGTCTGAATTGGTGCTTGGTTTGTAAGATTTTGTCCTTCTTTTATTACCTAATTGTGGCCTAATACTCTATATTTCAGGCATGTAAAATCGTTGAGGGCCAAAGGTATACCAAGAGGTTGAGCGAGAAACAAATCACCTCCCTTTTAAAGGTCACTTGCCAAAGACCAAGGGACCGGGAAAATGACATACTACAGGTAACAGATGCCTTTTGTTTTGTCCACCTCTCTACTTAATTGTATGCATAATCTTATATGTAAGCGAAGACATCCGAATAGGATTTTTGTTCTAATCTCTTTGGTATTGATCATAGTATCCCAAAGAGACTAGAAATCAGAAGTTGAATAGTTTTATTTCTGAGGATTGGGGTAGTTAATAATTGTGTATTTACATCTACCATGACCTTGATTATGGAATGATCATTTGCTCAATTTCTTGCAACGCAGACTGTCCAACACAATGGCTACGATCAGGATCCTTATGCCAAGGAGTTCGGAATTAGGATCAGTGAGAAACTGGCAACGGTGGAGGCGAGAGTTCTCCCTGCCCCATGGGTGAGATGCTGCCTCCGGAATCATACATTTTCCATTAAACATGTTTAATAGATTCATCCGTTAACTGGCCTGTTATTTTCAGTTGAAATATCACGAGACTGGAAAGGAAAAGGATTGCCTTCCGCAAGTTGGCCAGTGGAATATGATGAACAAGGTATCACTTTTTGTTGCTTTTGTCACTATACTATCAATATGTCACATATAATTCCATTATATCTAATCATGGTAAAATTATATCTCCACAGAAAATGATTAATGGCATGACTGTTAGCCGGTGGGCATGCATTAACTTCTCACGAAGTGTTCAAGACAGCGTTGCTCGAGGATTCTGTAATGAGCTGGCCCAAATGTGTCAAGTATCCGGCATGGTGGAACACCCTTTTCCTTGATATTAACACTGTCCTCGTATATATATGTCTTTACTACATAATCTGACTAAAGCTTTCACGTCCTTATAGGAATTTAGTCCAGAACCTGTTATTCCTTTCTACAATGCTCGTCCAGATCAAGTCGAGAAAGCTTTGAAACATGTTTATCATGCATGTATGAACAAGCTGAAAGGAAAAGAGTTGGATCTTCTGTTGGCTATTCTGCCTGACAACAACGGGTCCCTATATGGTACGATTTTGAGAAAGTGAGACATCTTGATTTTCTCTTCCCGATAAATATATATAACATTTTCTGTGGTGATAGGTGATCTGAAGAGAATATGTGAAACTGACCTTGGTTTGATATCCCAATGCTGTTTGACGAAGCATGTTTTCAAGATGAACAAGCAATACTTGGCAAACGTATCGTTGAAAATAAATGTTAAGGTGTGTAATCTGGTCCTAAAGATCAGCAATACATCCATTTTGTCTCAAATCCTATCTAAACATGTATCCTGTTCAACAGATGGGTGGCAGAAACACGGTTCTTTTGGATGCTATTAGCTGCCGAATACCTCTTGTCAGTGACATACCAACAATTATATTCGGAGCAGATGTGACACATCCTGAAAATGGAGAGGAATCCAGTCCTTCCATTGCAGCTGTAATGTTTCTAAATGAGGCCCTCGTTTTTCAATATAATAGTAGTAGTAACATTAAGATCCTTTCAATTTGCTAAAGTGTGTCACTGGAATGTAGGTTGTAGCATCTCAAGATTGGCCCGAGGTGACGAAGTATGCAGGATTGGTTTGTGCTCAAGCTCACCGACAAGAGTTGATCCAAGATTTGTACAAGACTTGGCAAGATCCTCTTCGTGGCACAGTCAGCGGAGGCATGGTCAGGTACACGTTATTCCACTCTCCCATGCCTCTGATTTCGCTCCCTTAAATGTGTCGTTTTTTGCTCGTTTGTGCACCTATGACCTTCTCGTCGACTCTTGACTATCACACTATTTCACTCTCTGCAGGGATCTTTTGGTTTCTTTTCGGAAAGCAACTGGTCAAAAACCACAGAGGATTATATTTTACAGGTCACTTGTACATTCTGACCTTAATCGACTCAACCAGCTTATCTTCGGACTTTTTAAAAATTTATTCTCTATATTTATCTGATTTTTAACTTTAATATAAGCAGGGATGGTGTGAGTGAAGGGCAATTTTACCAAGTGCTACTGTTTGAGTTGGATGCTATACGAAAAGTTAGTTAGTTACAATGTAACACTATTTTCGTGTCTATTTCCTTGTTATTACCCTTAACAACCCGAAAATATGCAGGCGTGTGCATCGTTGGAGCCAAATTACCAACCACCAGTGACATTTATCATAGTTCAGAAGCGACACCATACGAGACTGTTTGCAAACAATCACAGAGACAAGAGCAGCACTGACAGGAGCGGAAATATTTTACCAGGTTTACTTATTATCGTGCAGAATATAACATAGATTTTGCTTACACATCTTGTTTTCGTCGAATATGTTATGCGTATAACTTTCTTGTTTCTGTGCAGGCACTGTTGTTGATTCTAAAATCTGCCATCCAACCGAATTCGACTTCTATTTATGTAGTCATGCAGGAATTCAGGTAATTGTGCATTTCAGAATAGTGCTTGCACACGAGTTCCATAGGCTAACGTTTGATGTGCATTTTATCGTTCAACTTGCAGGGAACGAGCCGGCCTGCACATTATCATGTACTCTGGGACGAGAACAATTTCACTGCAGACGGGATTCAGATGTTGACGAACAACCTCTGTTATACATACGCTAGGTGCACGCGTTCAGTATCAGTCGGTAAGTTAGGATATAAACTGATTTTTGTTATAATTACACATTTACACATGTTTCTAAAGA
Organism: Salvia hispanica; assembly: GCF_029641045.1. Lineage (NCBI taxonomy): Eukaryota > Viridiplantae > Streptophyta > Magnoliopsida > Lamiales > Lamiaceae > Salvia > Salvia hispanica. The sequence continues at coordinate 4,742,259 of NC_142692.1, read as the reverse complement.
GATGCATTTGTGCAAAATAGTCATTTTTTTTATTGGTTTTTGACAGTTCCTCCGGCTTACTATGCTCATTTGGCGGCTTTCCGGGCAAGATTTTACATGGAACCGGACTTGCAGGAAGGCTCACGAGTGGCGGGAGAGTTGGGTGTTCGTCCCCTACCGGCCCTCAAAGAAAATGTAAAGAGAGTCATGTTTTACTGTTGAAGGAAGCAGCAGGTGAAGTAGTAGCTAGGGTTTAGTAGTGATGAGGGTTTTTAAGCATGCATAGCAAATTAAGGCCTTTCTTTGTAAATGTTTGATGTAAAAATGCTTGCAGCTTTTTATCCTCCTCTAGTGATCAGTGATGTAAAAAATGGCTAGCAGTAGTTTCTGCTGATAATAACCATTCTGGAAACTTTTTAATTCATCAAAATTTGTTGACTTAGTTTGGCTAAAAAATTCTAGAAAAGAGACAAATATGTTTAAAAAAAAATTAGCAAATTTTTTAAAGGAGATGCAAATTTACTCTTCTAGTAGTATTATTTTTTTATCCTATGGAGTATAGCTAGTACTAGTGTAACATTTAGCTTCAATCTCTAATTATGGTTTAGAATTTTTTGCCAATAAGTGCCTCGGATTCATCCAGTCATCAAGTGGAAGAGTTATTTGATCTAATATACATTTACACGTCTTATAATCGCTACAGTCTAATTTCTCACAAACCCATTTTCTCAATTCAAATTTTTTCAATCAAAACTTTACATTTAAATTGTATGTAATATTTAAATTATACTCAGAATTTTTCTTTTTTCAATGAATGAGATTTTTTTTTATTTTGACTTTTAATTGTTAGATTCAGGAAAAGAAATGGAAAATAATATACTCCATATGTATATTGTTAAGTATTTAAGATAAATTATTATAGATTTAAGTATTTATGCGTGTGCAAGGATATATATGAAAATGGCAATAAACACTCGCACTTTAGTGTTTAAAAATTAAGTATTTTTGGACTTGCTTTATTTGTATGCCTTAATGTCGTATTGACTACATTTAGCAAATAAATTTATTTTTTCTGATCTATTAAACTCTTTTTTTGTGATTAAGTGTATTGACTATTAGCAACGAGATTTCTTGTTGCAGATTTGCAGCCTGCTATTGGATAAAGCTGCCACTATTATAACTCAAAAATTCATGTTCATGTGATCCGGTCTCACTACGAGACAAGTCAAGATTCAGATCTAAAACTCAATTTTTAATGACAATTTAACATATTTAATCACAATTATTTATTGAATAATTAGTATTTAGATCTAAATTTTGACTTGTCTAATCATATACACACAAGACTTTGGATATATATCTTGCACCAATTTGTTGATAAATATCATGGCTGTATAATGTATATATTTGTAACATATGAATAATTACACCAATGTATATATAGCTGGATGTCACTTCAAATCATCAAATCAGTGTTTCATTCCAGAAACGTAAAAGTAACAAAACCCCACAAACAAAAATCCAGAAATATTATTCATATTTCTGATTTCGTATAAGTTCCTCACTCGGGATTGAAAAAGATTTATGGAATATTGCCAAATAAATGAACCCTTCTACCAGAAACATAGCCCACAACATTATTTGTCATCCACTTAAAAAATCCACCATTTAAGTCACACCACCATTAGCTTAAAAATTAATTTGCTACATACAAATGTATATGCAAAACTAGAAATTCTTCGATATATATAGCTCAAGAAATCAATTAAAAAATTCAATATATAATAGTTCAATGAATTCATGTAGTTTACATATGAGACCCAATAATCAATGTTGATCACAATTAATCAACCACACCAATGCAGACCAAATGCAGTTTAATCAATATGTGACACATATACATTAATTATACTATAATAACAATAACAAATCTATGCATTAAAGGCCTGATTCTCAGTATCGACCACAATTTAATTAAGGGCAGATATAAATATATACATAATTGGACTTTTTGAGTCATTTACATTTAAAACTAATTCATGATGATTAAAATTTTCAAATTGATACTATCTGTATAGTTATCAGTGAATATCTCCAAATCAAATCAAAAATCACAACTGAATCTCCCCATTTCTATTCAAAAGATTATCCTTGTCATAACTAGTTTTAAGTCAATTCTTTCTAGAACAAATCGGCTCATTCAATTCAGTTCAAAATTAAGGGGCATTGTGCATAATCAATATATGCACATTTATATTTTATAAGGAGTATATAAAACAAGAAAGTGGATATAAAGATCACGAGGTGTCTGGATGGAAGGAATAGTCATGTGAGTGTGGGGACAGTGGGCAGAGTGATGATCCAAATGAGGCCAAGGGAAAATACAGATGAAGATGCAGCAGCATTAATAGTACCTAAAGATGAGACAACATCTCAAGCTTGCATTATTCACTCAGATTCTGTGCTGCAAAATGACAGTGTTTTCTGATAATTTTTTCATAAGATAACACACAAATACACATAATCAAATGCTTTCCAAATTCCTAGTATATGTAATTAAAATAAATATGCCTACTGAACCTTGCCAGAAGATTTTGCTCAGGAAAACAAAATTTGTTTAAAGTACCTCAAACAACTTTATATCTTATTGGATTCATAAATGGAAAAGTCAAAACATGTGTATATATATTCAAAATCATGTAATTATACAGCTGTTGAAAACAAAGAATTTCTTAAATTTCAAAGATTAATCATGCCTTCAAGGAACCCTGCTAATAATGGAAGGAATCAATTTGAATGAGATACATTCTGACCAGAAATATAAAAAGAACAATAAAATTAGCTGATATTAATTCAATAGCACAGGAGATATATAAAAAGAAAGCATCTAAGCCTGGCTTTGAAATTTTTCCAATTTCGTTCTAAAATGAAAATGGGATAAATTTGGAAAAAATAATGGTTTTTGGAGAAACATGTAAAGATTAATTGCAGAAATCCAAACCTGATAAATTAAAAAAAGGAGAAGAGCATAAATTAGATAAACTTTCACACAGAAATCAAATGGAATAGAATATGAACATTTTTTCAATATATATTTTTCCTCATTAACCCAAATCTGATATACAAATTGAAACATGAAATTCAAATTAAATGAAGAAAAATCTAATTACCTTTTTCAGAGAGGCTAGCTATAGATATGTGTGTGTATATATATATATATATAGAGAGAGAGAGAGGGGTTAGTTAGGTAGGGGAAAGACAAAGAAAAAAAAGGTAAAGCTAGGTTGTTGAAAAACTAGGGTTTATATTATGTGTAAATAAAAGCGCAAGTAGTATCAGATGAAGCTACCACATGATCTGATCTTTCCTCAACTAGGAGGGAGGTTTAGATCATGCTGGCAGCTTCAGCAGATGCTAGAGCACCGCCAACACCATGAATGAAACCTAGAGAGAGAGAGAGATGTTTTATTTGCTTTATACTACTTGTGTTGAGGATGAAGGTGTATGGTTTAAATAGAGGTGGAAAAGTAGAGGAGGGGAAATTAAAGGCATTTAGTAATAACAAGAAATAAATATTATTAATGGAGGTGGAGTGGTCCCTATTAATTGAGATATGCAATTTGAATAATGTCACACCATCATCTCCAACCATGCACACACACACACCATAGTCTTAGTCTTGCTGCTATATTAATACTATATAGATTCTATATTTTGTTACACCAAATTTTTACTTTAGGGTTGGGTTGCCCCTCTTTCTCTTCTCCATTTTTTCACTTTAGGGTTGGACCCTCTCTCTCTCACTCTAATTTCAAATTAATGCACAATTTCTGAATAAATTTACAACTTAATCTGACCATTTTCAGTGCGTGTGTAATTGAATCAAAAATTCACAAGCCATGTGAAAAAATTAACCACACCATACCAAAAAAAATATGATTACACGGACTCAAGTGGAGGATTTTACATGTAAAGGAAGAGTTATGAAGTTCGACATCAGTGTTCTTCCCTTCTCTGATGAAAAAGTAGGAGAAAGAAATTAAATACAGTACAAATAAGAAAGAATGAATGAAAATGTGACTTTGAGATGTTATTAATTTAGGAGTAGTAAGTAAAATACAATGCACATACCAATTCAATACTTTTTTTTACATTTTCTTCATTTGATTGTCTTTAGAGGCTATTTTAGTCAATTTCCATATTTTAATAATTATTTTAAGTGTCTCTCTCTCATCTCTCTAACCAATTTTTGAATTATGCCCTATTATTAGTACAATATTTTCGGCTGCTTAGTTAGAAAATGTAAGGTTAATTAAATAAAGAAGTTGAATTTCACTAAATTTAAATATCGATTCACTTAATCGAAATGAATTGTCTCATTTGACTAAGCGAAGTCTAATTTAGATTAATTAGTTTATTTTAATAATTGATATAAGCTTAGTAAGTATACTATTTAATTACTATGATGTAGTATATATATACTTAAGTATAATTACCTATTATATTTTAGAGCATGTAAATAAATTGCAATATTTATTTTTATGAGACTTTTTTGTAATTAACTTATGTATATTATGCTCAAACAAATATTTTTATTTTTTGGTATAACCACCAGCATGGGGCGTGCGAGTCGGGCGAACCCATCACCCGCTCATTTTCTCTATTCTTCGACAAATGACACTTGTTCATGGTTGATTCACCATAGTCCAGTGCCGATATCCCTGTCTTGGGTTCTTATTTGAGTCTACGCTCTAGTATATACCTCTCACGACAGTCTAACGCTGGCATCATATTAGTAACTATCTATGCTCGTACGAAACATCATATTTATAACTATGGTTTTGAGCTTATAAGGATTTTTTTTACTATGTATGAATATTGGCATTATCAACTAATTAATTTATATAATGAGTTAAATAATCAATAGATTTATTTTATTTTTATTCGGTCATATAAATCAGTTGTCTTATATTTTTATAATTTTATCTTTATAACGAGATCAGTCTTATTTTACACTAACAATATTTTCAATTAACTTCTTTCTCATTCTCTCTCATATATATGTTACAAATATGTATAAAAACTCGTAGTATAAACTAGAACGTTATATAAATAATTAATAGGAGTAATATATAGTACAAGAGAGGATCCGATCTCGTGGAACTAGTTGGGGTAGCTAGTAATGTAGAAACAAATTTGCTTGGCATATATGTATGGGAAAAGCATCTTAGAGGGGCCATAAGAATCATAGGCAAGAAAATAATAGAAAGAGGGGACCATAGTTTTTTGATGTCATAATTTGTTTATTAGCAACCAAACTAAAGATTCACACAAAAGAGGAAATTGAAAGGGCATCTCATCAACCCTGCATCCATCGAAATACATGTTCTCAGTCACTATCTTTTTTCTTTCTTTATTTTAGTTTATTGTTAGTAGTAGAGGTGTGGAATTGAGAAACTTCCCCATCTTAGAATAATTTTCTCGTGCAGCTTCAGTTTTGTTGCAGTTTTCTTCACTGGATCCAGCTGGGTGGTTATAAATCAATTCGTAATTATACAATTTTTTTGATGATATGATGCTGGAAAAGCTCGTACCGATAGCTCAGTTGGTCTTCAATGAGATAATTGAGTTTAAGGTCATAGATTCAAATCTCGTCAGTAGCAATGTTGGAGTTTCAACAATTGTGGTGGCTACTCCTCACTGATCTTTTGATGAGCAAATGAATATAAATTTAAAGTTTGTGTCACGAGGAATTGAATCTGAGACCTTTAGCTAGTTTCGTGCATTACCACTCTATCGCTTGACAACCTCTATTGTCTTTTTGAATAAAAATTGCGCAATAGACTCGGACCCAAGCCCTTTAGCCTTAAACATTATCGCACTAACTAGGCCAACATACTTTTTTTTAGTTTAAGGAAAAGACGTGAAGTGGATCTTGTTCATAAATAATTAAAAACTAGTACACATTAATTACATGTCACGCTATTTGCTCTTTTCTAACTAATTTTTCTTTTAACTTCTCCATCAAATAAGGGTAAATACATATACTATCTTTTTGAAATTGGTAAACGATCTCTATGATTTTAATTTATTTTGGAATTATATATAATGTCCCTACTTTATTTCAACGATAGGTGTGAAATTCAGCATGGTTTAGTCGGATCGGTCCAGCACATGCGTGACCAACAGTACAATAAAGTGGATTTAGGGTGAGCTCATTGATTAAAGCAAGTTTTAAAAACTTAGGTTTATTATCTACATTCAGGATTGGCATGTGACCCTTTCACCCTTAAATCTGAATATGCATATTTGTTTGATAAATGATTAACCAAGTCCAACTTGCTTCACTCATATAGGTTTGGGTCGAATTGGGACTTAAGCTGAACAAGCATGTCCTGGCCTGGCCGAACCGAACCTCAAATCCTCAATAACATGATTAGTTATGTTACTATAAATCTCTATTGAAATCATAATCAATATCTATGTTACCATAGATTAATTAATTTTTTTATTAATAAGTAAAACTAGTTGCATATTCCTACGCCGTTCGACCGAAAACTGTGTTATGATGTAGTTAGTCTTTGATAGAGTTATTATCATTACATAATTTGATCTGATCACATTTATTTGTCTACATAACAAAATCTACATGATCATTAGTAATATACTATATTCTCCACCCAAAAAGTTTAAACATAACGAAAACAATATACATATAATATGCTTAATAAAGGGGTAAGAAAGTATTATTACTATACTAATGTTCAGGAGATAGCTTATTTCATAATTACTATATTCTTCTTAAAGTCGGAACACTTCGCGAATGCATTAATACTCATATCACAAAACATATTAGATTATTGATTCATGAATATCCGTTCATAACTCATTATCAATTTTTGACTCAAGTGATTTTCAGTGTTCAAAGTTCACATTTTAACAAAGTTCTCAGGTGAACCACCATACTATTCATTTTTAATGCGCCAAAGCTTAATAGAGTAGCCCCTCCTTATCAGTGTGCCTTCATTTATAATTAAGAATTTAAGATGTACTACTAAATTTCAGACAGAGATATATTTTGTGATTATAATATTGAAAAGATTTATTATCTAAATGTAAAGGGAAAACGTTGTTTTTATATTAAGTTTTACTTTTTTACTAACTTACTAAATTTTACTCCAAATTATAAAGCATATGTACAGTATGAGTTATTATTAATGAATAGTCTCGATAAAATTGAATTTGAAAACCACTCAAAATTATGAAGTTGAAATTATTAGTTATGAGAAGAAAAAATAAAAGGAAAGGAAAATAAGAAAAGAGAAAGAAAAAGAAGATATATATTCACGCAACCAAAGTCACAAAAAAGGTATTCAATATCTAATATCATTTCAGATATTAATTAAATGGTGCATACTAGAAGATACTAGAGCTAGATATGTATAGTTAATAGACATTTTGATTAATCCTAACATAAAAAAGGTACTGAAAATGGCAAAAATATCCTAAAACATTACAAAATGGCGTAAAATGTGATTATTTCAATGTTCATGGTCTACCCTATAAAATTCACTAATAAATGCTAAAGTAATGTCCAAAGACACTATCTCTGTATTTTGATCTTTTAAATTTTCGTATTTGTTTGAATGAACAGTGTATGTTTATATGGTGCTTATATACGATCTACACCCTTTAATTTTTTTCTCGTTTTCTTTCCTTCTTTTTACTCCCATTTTGTGGATAGAAAATATACGATCAGCTATGTATTAATTCATGACAAATGCTTTTTATAATGGGGTTTGACTAACTATTCTGACTTTCTGAGGCTATATATGGCATTTAATTGTCTTTGTTAGTAGCTATATTTATCTATATATATCGAACCCATTGTGCAAGTATATTTTGTTAGCTAGCTTAGAACATTAAATTTTATACTCTATGTAACAAATTTCATACAGTACGCTATTTATGAAAAAATAAATTGAGTTGATAGGTCAAAATAGTTACTTTCATAATTATAGTACTCCCAATATATTGATGAGAATATAGAAATAGTAGTATCCATTTGATCATAAATTTCTTAATTCTTAATCAAAATTAGCCGTTACTACTCTTTTTGTGATAAAAGTATGTTCTGAAAAGAATGAAAATGTAAATGTTTTTCGTGGAAGAAATTTTGAAAGCAAGAAAAGAGAGAGTAGATTATAGGAAAAACCTCTGCCACGTTTTAAAAAAGTAGCATGCGATGTTGGGCGGCTATTGCAGTTTCTTCTGCAAATTAAACAATTAAATAATGCTATCACAGTTAAAACATTTAATTAAAATCGACTAGACGACTACATATCACGTAGTATTGTACTGCACATAAGCTAAATCGATATTCTTGTCATAAGATATTTTTGGCATCAGACATTATACCGTAGAGGCATACTCTGATATCTTGAAGTACGATGCTTCGAATTTTATTATATATCAATTGGTGAATTATAAAATAATTGATTAAAGAGTTGAATGGATGAATTATGGTGGGTGCTGAATTTATTAAAGATGTAGTAGTACTTAATTTTGTAGGATAGCATATTCATTATGTGGAGTATCAGTTAATTGGTCAGCATATATATTTTTTCATTTATGCGCATTCTCTATTTTATTAATTCTAACTACTTTTCTTTTAATGTGGAACATTATTTATAAAATCAGAATTTGCACATTGCACGATAGACTTTTGCTTTTCTTTACATAGAAACAATAGAAATTTCAGTATATATAAATAAGATAATTTCCAAGTACGATATCAATGCCTTACCTAATTGCTTAACAACAACTGTAACAAATTAAATTCTGAAAAAAAGAACTAATAACAATTAAATACTTGAACATTCATCTATTTAGAAATGGTTTTGTATGAGAAGTAGGTGCCTAGATCATCAGTTGACCGGAGAACTCGATTCAACCTGTCGTTCAAGTCAAGCCTAGCTATAACTTTTAAATACTCCTATACTATACAGATCTACCTATTTACACACTATAAATATAGTTTTGTTGTACGTACTACATTGTAAAGACACCTGTGATGAGATGTCAAGAGTCAAATCAAACAACATTAATTCCAACAATTTCTTAAGTACCTAAGCTAAACTACCACCGACATGGAGGAAGATAGCCATGTACATATATTTTATGGGATATGATCAAATGAAAACTCTAAATATTATACAGACTCAAAATTATGATCTTTACCATTGAAAAACGTCAATAGATCACAAAAAAGCATCAATATGAACATGTCAACAGAATTTCAACGGTAGTCAATGATTGATGTTGTGTTGATACTGTGTTGACATTAAAATTTTGAAATTTTACACTGTGTTGATATTGTATTGAAACTATGTTGAAGCTATGTTGAGGAGTTTTGAGTTTGTACAATATATAAATTTGCATTTTATCACTACCCTATAGTGTATAGTGTATAGAAATACTCGTAATTATTTTTTTACTTTATTCTTTCTCCACTTAATACATAAAATCTCAAAAAAAAAGTTTCTATATATAGTTTGGGAAGGTAAGGGTAATTAGTGTATTAATATGTTCTTTACCTTCTACTCGTATTTCTTTAGGGCATGCATAAGATTTTTAGAACTAGTGGAAAACAGATCAATGAACTAAGTACTACTTGTTAAAATCAAGAGCGATGGAAATTAAGGATGTCTTTAAAATGTGGTCATCTCGAGGGGAAAGAGAAGGAGGCGGCGAATGAGCAATTAGGGATTTGAGAGGAGTGGGAAAAAGAGGGAGAAAGGTGCAACATTGTGAGTGCAAGAGTGAGAGGATTTTCTTCACCGAGTAGGAGGCGACGAATAAGAGAAACTAGGGCTTAGCAAAGAATAAGAAAGATAGATGAAATGTAAATTATTCCTATAATGAATAATAAAAGGTGCAATTAACTAAGTTAATTTTGGGTTAAAATGCCTAATTTTTATAAAGACTCGAGATAGTTGAGATAATCTGAAAAGTAATACTACTCCACAATTAAGATAGTTGGCACGGCTGGAGACATTCATAAATTACAATATAAAAAATATTTCTTATTATAGTAACAACAAACAATTTGCACTATTCATCCTCATTTAAACAGCAGCAGTAGTAGTAGTAGTATTTAATAAAATTAAAATTATGATAAAATTTGAAATAATAAATACTTATAGAAAGTCATAATTGTATATAAATAAAACATTATCCAGCGTAAAAAAAAGGTTATTTATCTCTTCTAATTATAACTACATATATCATTCCAACCTAAAATACATACTCATGTTGGTAAATAGTACTCCAGTAACTGTGTATGCAAGAATGATCCTGATCATTACTATTTGTTCGATTTTTCAATAATACTTGTATAACTTTGTAATCTCTTCATAATATTAACAATATTTATTGAACTTTTGTCATATGCATCTTTGGATGGTAACGGACAGAAATATTTTGGGATTAAAACGAAAAAAATTAACAAAAAAAAAAAACAGTGAAAACCCTAGGGTTGAGGGTGGTCCAGTGTTAATAATAAGAGGTGACAGAAGAGGTTGTTGTATTAGGTATATAGGTTAGAGTGGTCCATTAAACACGCACAGTGCTCACATTTTTCGGTGAAAAACAAACCCTATAAATCATATACGAGCTTTAAATATTTACACACAAAATATCAATCTTGATGGCCTAGAATCTGCATTTAAAAATATTCTACTATAATATATATTCATATATTCAGGTGCAGCCTTATTACCTATCTTTTTTCATTATTTAAAACGTGAAGACAAATTTAGAACATCACGAAGCATATGGGGAGGGTCAGTGCAAAGACAATGATAGCTAGTTTTAGATTCTGGCCAGGTCAATTTAATTTTCTCTTCACTATTTATGACATTTGTTTTTTCTTTTTATCTGTATTTAATTAATTGAGGTATAACAAAATAAGGACTGTATCACTAAGGGAAGTACTGCTAAAAATAGAGTGATTAGATAAAGAAAGAAAAAATCATAATTGAATAAATAATCGCATCCAGCAATTTAGGGTACTCTTGGTACATAAATAGGAAAATTTGTCAAAATGGGATGTATATAGTACTAAATTTTTGAGTAAACATTTGAGATTTATTTGATAATATTTCCAAAATAAATTGAATGGCTGCAGATGGAGTATTTAGGTAAGAGGGGGCCTAAACTAAAGCAGTGTTGTAATAAGGCTTTCCGTACGTAAAACATAAATGTACATATAGGGCATCATTAATCCTTCAATCCTATTTAAGTGGTTACATAACACAGTGACAGATAACAGTTGGGACATTGATATTTTGAAAATGAGTTACTTCAAGCGCGTGATATATATTATCACTGCTTTCTACTTTATTTATCTGTTTATCTGTATTCGGTTTGATGAATTAGATAAGATAAAACTTGATACTTAATATCACGACATACCACACACATATAAGATTAGTCCTAGTTTGTAAATCTTATCTTTTTCTCAAGTGAGAAATTCAAGTATATCACCATCGTCAGACAACATTTAACCCATCAAACGATCTAACACAAGTTCTTTTTAGATAAAAACTTTTTTAGTTTACTAAAGCCAAAAATCTTGGGTTTTTTTCTCACTGCTCGCCCCTGTCCATCCAAAAAATAAAATAAAATTATACTCCCTTCATTCCATAGTAATGGAAGCGTTTCTTTTCGGAACGGAGATTAAGAAAAATTGTGATAGATGAGTTAAGTAGAGGGAGAATAAAGTGGAAAATAAAAAAAAGTAGAGATGAAGAGAGTAAAATAGGTGTAGAAAAATGTATTGACTTTTACTAAAAAGGGAAATGACTCTATTACTGTGGAACGTACCAAAATGGTAAAAATAACTCAATTTACCATGGAACGGAGGGAATAGTAGTTTTTTTTTTATTATTCTATTTTGTTTTATTTTGGAGAATATATGACAGTTGTTAGAAGGCCAACATTTCGGCTGTCTCATTAAGACTGTATTTTAAGATGAGGAGAGCTGAAAAAGTACACTCGCTTCTCGATACTGAGTAATGGAAATTTCAGAAATTCAAATAGGAATACTGATTTTTCAGCTTTACTTCTACGATGATCCCAAAAGCCAATATCAAATTGTGTATCAAATTTAATTTTTCTTTGAAATGATAAAATACCTAGCTTTACTCTAAAAATGGCACATTTTAATCTATCTTCAACAAGAAATAAAAATAACATTATCGTTTTTTGAGAACTTAAATCCAAAAATAGGAAGGAAGCTTTAGATGAAATAAAAATTAAAAAAATGAATACCAAAGCAATATTGTACTCCACAAAAGAGTGTGTACAAAAGAAATGAAACATGTTTTAACAAAAAAATTTAAAAACATTTAAAATATAGATAAACAAGTACTATAAAGATAAAGATTTGTTGACTCACTAAAATGTAAAAATATATGGTGAACTTTTATGTGAGTTTTGAGTGTGAATGATAACAATTATACTACTATATCTTAAATTAAAAACAACACATTCTTAATGCAATGACTATGATAATAAAATTACACCCGAAAGGAGCATCTTTTTTATTCAAAATGTTTCTCATCTCAAAAGAAGAAAAAGTAGATCCATAAATTAATCCCACATAAATAAAACATAAATCTCTATAACAAATGTATTTGGTATAAATAATAAAGTAGGCTAAGTCTAAGGCACAGCACAAGAGCTCAAGTACTCTCTGGGCCTACACATACATGTATGAAACCAGTGACCAAAACCGGTCCCTACTTCCTACAACATCATGCCTTCAACTAAGAAACTTCAAGAATTCATACACAAATAACATTAATCACAATGTCATTATCATAATTATACAACTACTAATGAAGAATGGAATCAAGTTTCAAGAATCCTAGTTCGGTGTAGTTCAGCCTCGTATTAAGAACAATTAGCAAAGTTTCTGAGCCGTTCAAAGTAACTGTAGACGTAAGAGATCCAAGCTACCTTTTGTTAGCCTCTCGCAATACCATAGCGCTACAAAATTCTGGAAATCTACGCGAACAGATCTCCCAGAAATGAACCTTTTATTCGTCTGAGATTTTTAAACGAGTAGCTGAGCTCGTTCGCAAAAGTAATGTATCGTAGATTTCTTTTGCAGATGGGCGAACAGCAGGGTTCTTTTCGGTACACTGATGGAAGAGTTGTGAGAGAAATCTGAGGGTTTCAGGCTCGGTCTCAAGCTCCTCGTCAGATTGAGCCAATGCCTCTAGTTCATCTGTCAGTTTGGGTCGCTCTCCCGCCTGCATAGAATATTTCAAGCAGCTCAAACCAAATAACTACCAGTGTTCAGCTAAAAATACAGTAAAACTTGATTGATTAATGTCAAAACAATAAGTACATAATGTGGAGGGGGGCAGTATACCTGCAGAAGATTATGAATTTCGTTTTCTGGCAATCCACTATAAGGCACTTGTAATGTCAATAATTCCAGAAGCAGGCAACCAAAAGACCAAATATCCACTTCCTGAACAAATAAACACACTTTGTCAAACACAATGCAACAAAAGAATCTGCTGAAACTGGTGATGCTTGATAAGAAATTCACTCAACTTTTGATTATGAAACTTACCAATCCATACATGCTTTGCGTAAGCATTGCAGCATACACCTCAGGGGCCATCCACCTAGGAGTCCCAACACAAATATTGGGAGGAGGTATCCCCAAGTGTGCGATGCAGCACGTATGCAAGTACGAATGAAGGGGAACTGCTCGATCAAAATCACATATCTTCACTGTAGGCGTGCCATCCTGCTTCTTCTTCTCAAGGTCTAACAAAACGTTCTCACTCTTTATGTCACGATGGATTATGTTTTTATCATGTATTTCTGTCAGCGCAAACGCTACATCTCTTGCAATAGACACTACCAAGTCCAGAGCAACATATTTCTCACCGTCGCTTGAGAGTTTCTCCACGTAGCTCTGTCAAGTTGAAACACAATTGCAGATTAGACACCAACAATCTATAGCAAACAAGACCAGACAAAGAATCATTGAACTTTAATTCACCCTTAAGGAGCCTCCTTCTATGTTCTCCATCAATATAGCAGACTTTAATGTACGACCACTGCAGTTTCCATCGGCAGTCATAGACCAGTTGGATGATATCTGATGACCATAGAGTTCTACAATGCAGGAATGCTTTAAGACACTCAATATTCGAACTTCCCCTAAGCAGGATAGCTCAAAGTTCCGCACTTCATCTGCAGAAGCCCCACATACATCAATTGTTCTTACCTGCATATTGAATGACAAGAGTTTAAAACAGTAACATACACCATGCCAATACAGTTACGAATGTTGAAAGGGCAAACTATTTTCAAGGCCATAATTTACTGACAGATAATAACAGCATTTTTCACAAGTCAATGATTTAGTATAAGGACAAGTAGTTATAAGAACAAAGACGACCCATACCTTTACTGCAGCCTCCAATGATCCAATATTACAGCGCATTATGGAGGTGGATTCCAGTTTCCCTATCTCATCACACATAGATAGAGAAGGGAATGGAAAGTTAGAAATGGTATCATTGTCAACCACTGCATTGACCCGGCTTAAGGGTATATACCTAAAAAAACATATACATTCAAACTTCAGAAACTATACTTTAGAACAGTTCACATTACTCTACAGATCATATTTAAGGCTCTGAGAATGCAGAGGCGGGCTTAACCAGACATGCACTCAACAGAACATGTTTCAAGTTCAAGCTTCAGTCGGTTAGTATAATTCGAGCTTGCGTTGCTGAAAACATTCATCTCATGGGATTATTCAAGCTTAATCAACCCTACACAAGCTATTCCAATATTTACATTTTTTTCTTCAAAAAGTACTCCCTCCGTCCCAATAAATATGCAACATTTGGTTTTCGGCACGGGATTTCTGCAGTGTTGTTTTGTGAGTGAATGAAGAGAGAGTAAAGTAAGAGAGAAGAAAAAGTAGAGATAGTGTTGTTTCCATTTTAGAAAACGTTTCATTTTTATTGGGACAACCCAAAACGGAAAACGTTTCATTTCTAACGGCACAGAGGGAGTATATAAATATATTTACTCTACTCTCTGCCCTACTATTAGTGGCCTATACAACTCAGGCGCGTAAATCAAGAAAGTTGTGTTTTGTGCATAAAGTGAAAGGATCCACTAAAGTTGACTAAGTTTTTTGTAAAAAGTTTCCTTTTTTAGACTAGGATAAGTGGGCTAGCCTAATAAAGTCTACTGTATACATACCACTTGTAGCAGGATGGAGAGAGTATTATTTTCTTAAAACTATGAGGTTAATAAGATCATCAATATGCATATAACTACTAGAGCTTAAAATATTAGTTAACTATCAAACCAATAGCTAATGCATTTTAGATCTAACCATGAGCATATATTAACGAGCATGCACTTGAGCTAACAAGCCAAGTAATGGACAAGCTTAAGCTTGATTCCTTTATGTTAACAAGTCTTGTTAAATGAGCTTTTATCAAATGAGATTATAGTAGCTTGACTCAGTTGCAATCCTACAGTCTGTTATATTCATAATTGGTTGAATTCATCTTCCAACTCCCTCCAAAACTACATTGAATGCAATGTATAATTTCCACCAAAATAATATCATTAATAACTACGGTGAAAGAAATGCTAACCTGCAAAAATATTCGGGGTCACATTCTTCCCTGATGTCAAGAGGATGACATGCATCAACTATCATGCGGACCAATGACTCGCCTTTCTTTATAATGACTACATTCCAGGCATGCGGTGAAAAGTCCAAGTAACCCCTCACTAGTTCACAAGGGATTTGAGGCTCCATGCGGTCACATAAATACTACAGAGTATAGAAACAACTTTCAGATTGTTTATGCTGAAGCACTAGCTGATGACAAAAAACGATAAATAACTAAATACAAGTTGTACCTTCATCAGCAAGGCTCTATGCCTACAAACACCAAACTGCAGGCCCCCAATAGGAACTATAACAGAACCACATCTTTCTTTTATACAGTGAAGAGATCTCTCACAGATATCAAGGAAAATGGACTCTTCTATATTTTCCACTCTTTGCTTATTGGCTTTATTAGTGTCAAAACTGATCCCAGTTGCACAAGTACAAGCAAAGGGTTTACCACAGTTTGCGCCAGAAGCAGATTTACGTGCCCTCTGGACAATAGCACTTTTATCACTTCCTCCAAAATGATCTGATACAAAAAGTGCAAGCAACGATGCAGTCTGCAAAGTATCGGTTGCTAAATCTCTTATTTCATTTATAGAATCTTTTATACGTCTAAACCGACAAACCAAGTCTTGGGCACACAAAAGAACGGCATCTAACTTCTCATCCATTTCCCTGATAAGAAACACACAACCTTTTAGGTATATATCTTGTGTAAGGTCCCTAGGATAATAAGCCAGAAATGGAGCCTCCTTGATTTAAAAAAAAAAGCACATTAAGTACTCCTATTTACTAAATAGAATATCACATAAACACTTACCGGTCAAGAAGAATCACTTCCCGCGAGTTAACATAAGTATTTTTCTCATAATTTGGCAGTGGCATAAAGGGCCGATCTCTTCCTGCATCATAAAAGCCATCAGGTAGGCGATCTCTTGCTCCACAAAATGATATTTTACTATATTGGCACGACAAATAATAGGGGTCACTAGTTGGTTTTCTGTATTTGGAGGGCTTCGGATTATCAAGATCTTTCTCTGAATGCCTTTTGCACTTGAATGCACAACTAGATGCTTCAGAAGATGAAACTTCATCCTGCACCTCAATAGCATCAGAAACAGAACCCAAAACTGCACTAGACCGAGAACTGACAGAATCAGTTGCTGAACATGAGCAGCCATCCATAGGCTTTTTATCAGTTGTGACCTCCTCATTCACCCTAGTTGTAGTTGTTTCATGTGTGTCCCCTGCAGGAAATGTATCTTTGTGATCCAGCTCTGCATCTACAACAGTAGATGAACCTTCTGATAGGTCAGCATTACTACGCTCGACCACTCTGCAAGTGGTGCATTTTTCCAAAGAGCTTCGGCTCGTAACATCACCCTTCCACTTCCTGCAGTTATTCAATCGCTCCTGGCGAGCTTTTGTTTGCAAATGATATCGACGTTTCCATCCTTTAGCCCTTCGCGCAGCTAAACTACGGTGATTAGGAGACAATCCACTCAAATTAATGGACTGCACATCGGCTGATCCTGCATCATGTCAATATAGTAAACATTACTAGGGCCATAATTACACCAGAACACATGCATGTTGTTGTGATAGAGGTATCATGATGTGTCTGTATATGTGCATGCATCTCAGTGTGTGTTAGAGAAAGAGAAAGGCCTATTTACAAGGACAATTATCAGTCTCCAATGTCACCTTCATACACATCCATCTCAGCAGGTTCATCTAGATCCCCATTGTTTCCCTCCAAATTGCAACATATCCATGACGGTACCCGACAATCGCCAAGTTGATTATGCTTCAACATCATAATAAAGACATAAACTTTCATCAGGTTTACATGACAAAGTAACATAACATGTAAGAGGTCATAGGTCAATTTCTATTAGTTGGAATTATCGTACTTCCATACCTGAAGATTCAGAGATTGAAGATTACTCATAGACTCAAGTTCTAAACACTCTATGGAAGTTAACCGGTTATTCGATAAATCCAAGCTCTCCAGACTTTGAAGATTGGAAAATCCCAAAGGCAGCTCAACCAATTTATTGTTTGTCACTTTCAAAGACACCAACGAGTTTAGCAAAGTAATCTCATCTGGTAAATTCCTCATCTTGTTAAATGAAAGATTCAAGTATTCTAAATTACTGAGGCAGCCTATTTCTGGAGGTAGATATCTGCAAGAAAAAAAAAGACTATGGTAAAATCATAACTCACCCACATTATACCACCCAAGACAGACTCAACTGCACAATTTCCATTCTATCCCCAATCGACTACAAGTTCGTTTCCAATGACCATTAGTTCGGTTAAAAAATAATAATTGGAACCATATATATGTATATGTATTTAGAATTACTAAAGAGTAATTCAAAGATAAATAACAGAAAAGTCAAGACAATATATAAGTTTTTTCAAGATCACACAAGAACCTGACAGATACAACTATGTCCGGAAAAAAAAAAATTCCATACAAGAAGGAATATCACAGCATATGTCTATACCACATGATTGTGTGCATCAGAATGTCTCAACACACACAAAACAGATTTTGAGGTTCACAGCATTTTCTAATTATTTTTATTAGAAACCTTTACAGTACTGGTTTGTGCAATCTAGAAATTATCATAGAGTACATGAAAATCAAGAAATTTCAGATTTCCCAGATGCATCACACTATGCAGAATATAAAATGTGTGCACCAAAGAATCAAGGATCATCAGAAGAATATCAAGAAGAGGAGAAGAACGACGAGGATATAGCCATATAGGTAAATAAGACAAGATTTACCTAAATATAACCAAACAAGGTATCCCTTACACTTTAAATGACTTAGGGCCTGCAAGCTACGACGCTAAAGTAGACTGTATACCCAAAATTTAACTAAAGGAAAACAACATACAAACTCTTGGAGATGCCGAAAGGAGCTGAAAGCAAGAAATAACAATCTTGATCAGTAGCAACCGTATCAACCATCAGGAAGAGTTTCAACCGTATTATCTCATTTTTTCAGTATCTTTTAAGTAAACAAGCAAGGGATGAGCGCACTAGCACGAAAGCCGATGCATATTAGCGCGTTTTCTTGCTCACTGTCTTCTATGAGTTATAAGAAGTACTTCAATACTCAGAATTTGATGTGTCCACATAAAGCTAGCACCAATATGAAGAACAAAAGATGAAGTAGTATTTACTAGGAGTTGAGCATATCTCTAAGAAGGCTTGACATTAATGATTTTTCTATGCGAGTCAGTAATCCCTCAGAGGATATCATTTCCAGCCAATAAAGTGCAGCTAGAGTAGCAGGTCATTCTTCTTCCGATAAACACATAAATATGCACTCTATGTTGAAATATGATAAACACAGACTACTAGCTAACAAAAAAGATTCCTCTAACACCTAATATAAATCAAACTAGATATAAAAAGAGAGCGGGTAACATATCTCCCCAATTGAGCGATATCATACAAAAACAAAAATACACATGCAACAGATGCAACAGCATAAAGATTAAACATTTTCGCTACCTTATGGAGAAATGACATACGGAGAGCTTCGTCAAGTGCTTAAGCCCGGCAATCTCACGCAAAATGGGGAAAGCAGAAGGCCTTGGGGGCACTCTACTGAGTTCCAGCTCTTTCAAATTCCCCAGTTCACTTAACTCCAACCCACTAACTCCCGGCTCCGTCACCTTCACTTGCAAGCATTGAAGCTCAACCAGATTCCTGAACTCCTCAGGAAACAAGTTCAATTCATTCGCGAAAAACTTGAGAGTTTTTAAACCCTTAAACCTCCCAACATCTCTGGGAAGCAAATTCAACTCATTCTTGTACATAAAAAGCTCATTCACTGTGCTTTCGTCGCCACTAACAAGCGGAAAATCGAGAACTTTTCCAGAAACATCAATGACGGAGCTCAAATTGGAAGCTTTTGCGGCGCAATTTTCCACCGACGCCTCCGATTTCCCTGTCCTCGCCGTAATTTCCTGATTCTTGGCGCTGGAAGCCTCGATTTTCTCCAATTCCTTAATCTGCATTGCTTGTTGCTCTTCAAATATAACACTAAGAACGCATAAGCTACAAAGGATAGGCGAACTTATTGGGACTTGTTCGACAGAAATGAATTGAAGAGAGAATCGACTTGGACAGGGACAGGGAAAGGGAAATGCGGCGATTGAGTGAGTGAGATCACTACAGAATCAAGCGGGAAGTAGAAAATGTTTGTGAATTTGTGGGATGGAGAAGAAGAGGGGGAGAGAGAGAAAACCCTAGAATCTAGAGAGGTGGTCGGTGGGGAGTGGGGAAAATGCAGTAGTGAATTTATATGGGGATGCTTTAACTCAAACTTGCCAATTTATAGTACATATTAATTGTAGTATTTCGAATTTCGAATACAGTATTTAATAGTTTTACTTATATAACATCTTTTAATTAACGCTTAAAATATAATAACATCATTTTATTCTTATATCAGTATTTAATTTTTATAATTTTATTTTTTACTATTTTGGGATAAGATATTATAATTATTTTTAATAAAAGAATATTTACAAATTACAATCATAGTAGTTATATTATATAGTTATAATAAATAAAAAATTAAACATTAATTTGCACATAAAATTGAAGTACGAATACAAAATTATATTCTCTTCCTCCTATAAACATATGTGCATTTGAATTAATGCACGATTAGTAAGTATGAGAGATAAAGAGAAGGATACTTTAAGAAATGTTAACCGATAATGAGATCATATTATTATTAGTATTTAATGAGTTGTAATGATAAACAATAGTGGTGTAAATTGTAAATTAATTGATAAATATGGATAATGGGTCTTGTTAGGAGATATTTTTGGTCATAATTGAGAAATGAGCTGCAATTTCAGCCACTAATTCACAAGATTAACTTAATGTCAACAGCTATCACATTATATCAACACGAGAGTATAATTGTCTTTTCATTAAATTGTATTTGAATCATTTTCTAAAACCCTCTCTAAAACTCTAGTTTCAAAGTCTTCAAATCTTCAAATCAAACATTCAAATCTTCAGCATTCAATAAAATAACATTTATTAAGATGTCAACAACTAAAAAGTAACACGTATAATTCGCATATCAATACCGAGAATATCGAATGTCAACAACTAACAAATAACACTTACAATTCACATATCAATACCGAGAATATCGAATGTCAACAACTCGTATTAAAATGTCAACAACTAAAAAATAACACTTATACATATCAATACCGAGAATATCGAATGTCAACAACTCGTATTAAAATGTCAACAACTAACAAATAACACTTACAATTCACATATCAATACCGAGAATATCGAATGTCAACAACTCGTATTAAAATGTCAACAACTAACAAATAACACTTACAATTCACATATCAATACCGAGAATATCGAATGTCAACAACTCGTATTAAAATGTCAACAACTAACAAATAACACTTAAAATTCACATATCAATACCGAGAATATCGAATGTCAACAACTCGTATTAAAATGTCAACAAGTAACAAATAACACTTATAATTCACTTATCAATAGCGAGATTATCGAATGTCAACAACTCGTATTAAAATGTCAACAACTGAAAAATAACACTTATAATTCACATATCAATAGCGAGATTATTGAATGTCAACAACTCACGTTTTACGTATAATTCATGTCAACTACATTTTTCATAAAATTTATGTCAACAACAAACGTTATTATGTCAGCGAGCTATATAATTCATGTCAAGAATAAACATTTTCATGTCAACGACCTATATAATTAATGTCAACTGCAACGTTTTACATATAATTAATGTCAACAACAACATTTTACGTATAAATTATGTCAATAACAATGTTTTACATATAATTGACATTGTATATATATAGTTGACATTGTTTTCATACTCAACAACAAATATTTTCATGTCAACAACTTATATAATTTATGTCAATAATAATATTTTAGGCAATATCACAAACACATTATCCACAACTCACAAATTCCAGCAATACAATTGAATTAAAAACTGCATCCATATATTTCACAAATTAATCGTAATTGTTCTTATATAAACAATTTGTAATCAACGTGAAAATAACAACTATTAATTAGCCATAATTGCATCGAGACTGCTAAAACAAAGGTATGTTACATTGTAAATAGAATAGAATAGAATAGTAGAATAGAATTTAATACATATATCTATTTTACCTAATTCCAGATCCTGAGGCGAAGATGAACACCGTTTAATATTTCTCCGGCGGCGAGATTCGATCCACATCGAAACCGCCACCAACCGTCTGACTCAATTCGACCACATCGCCTCTCCGCAGCTCGCAAAGGAGCTCCGCCGTGGAGCCGGCGATAGGCTTCACCAGAAATTCGAATACGCCGCTGGAGGCGGCAATCGACGAAGGAGATGAGATGGCGAGGAGATGTATGTGTGAATGTGATCCTTTTATTTTTGAAGTGATCTGAAGGAGATGGAACGATCTAACCTTTTACGTGCAATTCTTCACATTCTCTCTCCTTTTCCCCTTTTTCAACTTTTGCAGCATCACTTTATGCTAGTTTACCAATTCCATCAATTACACCTTCAATCACCTCTCTCTTTATAGAAATTGATTTAGCCATGGATTCCGGCAATAGCGGGAGTATGCAATCCTCCAGCGGCGGCGACGATCAAGAATTCGATTCCAGCTCCTCTTTTCCTCACAATTTCACCTCAATCTCGGCGCCACAGTTTCTCTCTCATCAAACCCCCAATTTCTTCGACAGTAATCTCCCGCAGAGTCTCAATCACGCCAGCAACGGCGATCTGATCTGGTCGAGGGGGGTGAGATCCGATAATCAAGCCTTCTCCAGCCTCGGGAGCTCGCCGACGCCAAATCCGACTCCGACGACGCCGCAGGAACAGTAGAGGAACCCTAAGAAGCGGACGCGAGCGTAGCGGCGGGCGCCGACAACCGTACTCACCACCGACAGGGGATTGGGCTGGTGAGGGGGCTGGAGATGGAGTTGCGGCAGAGGTCGAGCCTCTGGAGTGATTTGGCGGCGGCGATTGGTGGCGGGAGAAGGAACTGGAGAGGTTTTGGAGATTGGGGAGGGAAGGCGATGGAAGGGAGGTGAGATTAGCAATTATTATGAAATTACTGTTCTACCCTTTTATAATAAATTAATTTTAAAATATTTTTTGTGTGGTGAAATCTGGACCAGTCATTTAATAAAAATGAGTGGCTGATATTGCATCTCATTTCCTAATTACCTTAAAAAATCTCAATTGATCAATGAACCTATGGATAATTAGTTGTGGATAACTTTACATAAATGAAAATACCTATATTTTTATAGGCAGTACAAAATAAAAAGTGCACATATTTTTTTATGGGACGAACCGACGAAAGAAGTAAAAAAAAAGGAGTGAAGTAAAATAACGAAGTACTAAAGAACATACCAATTTACTGATTAAAAGTGAAAAAAAAAATAGTATTTCATCTATCTCACGGTATTCACACTTTTATTTTTAGTTCTAAATTTTGGTTGAGTAATTGATATTTCGTGTAACGAGAAAAATACCTAATTACCTATAATATCTTCATTAAGTAGCTTAATTCTTATTTAAAATAAAATTAGTGCAAATAGTTATGGAACATAACGAAAAAGAAAATTACTACTAATACATGGGACAAATATAATACTTCTAGGTGGTGTTCAGTTTCCAAGATAAAATAATATCAAGATACAATCTATAATTAAATTGTGAGATTATTTTAGTCATAAGGGGTTAGCTATGACTAATTATCTCATGATTATTCATCTAGGATTAAGTTGTGAGGTTGAATCTCATAAACCAAATGCACTACAAATTTAATCTCGAATACAATCTTGCAAACCGAATACTTAGTGCTTAACGGTGTGTCATTATTTTTTCATACGTGTGAACTGGTATATATAAAGAAAATATCATCATAAGTTTTAATACTTATAATATTTGGTTATTTTAAAAATAAAAGAACCTTTTAAAAGTTGAACTCAACAGCCTTAGTTAGGTCATGCTTTTAACCCAACCTCTTGTATTTTAAAATACTAGTGTTATCACCCGTGCATAGCACGGGACATAAAATTTTTAAAAAGATAAATTATAAAGTAAGTATATTAAAAAAAAGATGATAAAGAAAATATAATGATATTTATAATTAAGAATATGTGTTAATTACAATAAGTATTCAAAATATTATAAATAATTAAAAATATTATAAAAAATAACAAAAAGAAAAATGTATATCTCTCAACCCTATAAATGAAACATTTCATATTCGGCAAATGATTTTGTACATTTTTAATTTTTGATGTGAGTGGAGTAAAATAAAATAAAGTAAATGATAAAGAGGAGATGTATGACTAAGAATCAAAGAGTATGACTTAGTTAAAATAAAATATACAAATAAAGGAAAATGCACGACTAAGGATCAAATTGGAAAAAATCATACTACAACTTAAATAAATAAATAGATAAAGTTTTGATCAACAAAACATAGAATATCTAGTTATTTAATTAAAAAACATTTTAGTTAATCCATATTTCTCTCTAATTTTTTTAAATTGCCTCTTCTATCCCTCTTTTCAGTCATTGCGGCTGCCCGAGACGTCGCGGCCGACGCTGGCCGGCCGCACACGTCCCCACAATTCCGTGAATTAATTCGGGTTCACAAGAAATTCTTTACTTCATTTCCAGCTCAAAACATTATTTATTTCTCCATCCTTTCATCCAAGTTGGCTCAAATACTAATTAAACAACTCAAAATGTTATTTATTTCTTCATCCTTCTATCCAAGCTGGCTCAAATACTAATTAAACTGCTCAAAATGTTATTTATTTCTCCATCCTTTTATCCAAGCTGGCTCAAATACTAATTAAAAGAACTTGGCCCAAGACAAGTTAAAGAAAAAGAAAAAAAAGGAAAAGAATCAAAGTAAAGGGCAAGGGGATTAAAAGCTCATTTCAGTCGTCTCCTTTGAAATAATTTAACACCACAATTTAAAAACAGAAAAGAAAAAAAAAACTTCACCACAATTTCCAGTCCTAGCACCTCCGCCTACCCAGTAAGGATCACCTACCACAATTCCTCCTCCTTTGACTCCACCTCCCTCGCTGCCTGTGTTCCTGGTCGGCCATGGCGTCGCCAGCCGGCCGTTGCTCCACCATACTCTCTTGAATATTACCAGCAATCTTTCTCTCTCTTTATATATTTTTCAATTGGAGAACCCAATTTGAATTCCCTTAAAAATCATACGGCGATTCGGCGCCATCTCCGGCTAAATCCATCAGTATGTTCTTTGTCTATTTCTTGCTCGGCGTCACCTTGCAATACAGCTCTCCCTCAATTAGCGGTACTCCCGTACTTGTTTCCAAAAAAAACACAATAATGCATTAGACATTCAATATGACAAAATAAAATTTTAAAAATAGTTGAAAAAATACTAAATTAATTGTAAATTGAAGGTGACGATTAGAGATAGATTAATGATGGGTGTCTGGGAAAGTGTCCTTCTCCTTTATGATGGAGTTTTGGGAATTGGAAGACAAATTAATTGTAAGAAGCATTGCAATGATGAATAAAATTTCAATTTTGATCCAAATTGAAGACAAATTAAACTCTCTAGCACAATTCCAATTTTGACTCCAATGAAAGGCAAAACAAATTTATTGAATATAGTTAAATAATTAAAGAAGAATTTAATTTAAAAGATATTTATACAAAAGTCCAATAAATTAGTAGTCCAAAAAAACATAATGATATAGCCTTAGCATCCAATTTACAACTCTATATTATAAAATTTTCTAAATTATAAAATCCAACAAAAAACAAAGTCCAGTATAATGTACATTTGCAATATTTTCTTAATATTCTCAATTCTTTTTTTTTTTTGATAAATAATATTCTCAATTCTAACATCTAGCGTTTAAAACAATTGATTTGAATATAATTCAATAATTTTCCATTTCACAAAATAAATGTTACTAATAATCTCTAATTGTAAAAATTTATACAGAAAAGAATTTACTTAAGGACCTAAATGCAATGTCTCGGTTGTAACCCTAAATGTCTCAATGTATAGTTTGAATGTCAGGGTAAAATGTGCGCCGCCTCCTCTCACCACTTTTCTCTCACGTGTCTCCCCTCCTCGCATTCGCATGACTCTCTCGTTTCACTGGTTCCAATCACTGGCAGCTCTCTATCGTCGTCGTTGTGTACAGCTTACCGCCCGAGCTGCCTCTCCCTCTTTCTCTCTCAATCAGCGGAATTGCCCCGTGCATCGCTACCACACCGCCACGCCCACCGCCCTTCCTCGCCGTCCTCCAACGCCTTTCTGCGTCGGGTTTCCTTTCACCCTTCTTCATCACGCTAGCGCCCTTCCTGCCCGGGAGCAACTAAAAGAGAAATGTACTCCTCTCAACTCCCTCTAAATGAAACTTGTCCAGAGCCTTTGTCCTAGCGGCAAGGAGCTTAGACATCAATGTATGAGGTGTTGAGTTCGAGCCCTCTTGACCTCAGTTGTAATTTTTAATTTGCCAAGGCGGTATTTTTAATTTGCCAAGGCGGTTGATTCTTTCTTTTTAATTTTTTCTATATTTGTCTTATATTTCCCTTTAATTCAGCCTCCTTCCTCGCTCCTTCCGTTCTGACTCGCCGTAAAAGCTGTAGAAGATACAAGTTTTATCTGTAGAAGATAAAAGTTTTAATAAAAATTGATAAAGTAAGAAAGAATGAGAAAAAAGTTGCAAAAATAAGAGAGATATATGGGAAAAAAGTAAGTAAAGTATAGGGAGAGGAGAAAAAGTGAGTAAATTATGAAAAAAAAAACTTTTTCATTTTTATAAATGAGACTATTTTGTAAACATCCAAAAATGATAAAATAAGACTATTTTTCATGCACAAAGGGAGTATGTCCTATCTATTATACTCATTTTCACTAATGATATTTCAACACTTTTATACCTTTAAATATGTGTCTTTTACTATTAATATTCTTTTTATCTGATTAATGCTGACATATTTGTTTTTGGTACAGTAATTAAGGAATAAATATTTAAGGAGTTAAATGAAGTAAGAATAAAGTGATAGAGAAAAAAATAGGAGAATAAATTACTAGATATCAGGTGTGTTGGATTTTGCTAAAAATGAAAATGATTTAGCTATATTAATGTGACGGCCTAGAAAAGAATACGACTCAACATTTATGAGACGGAGGAATTACTATTTTTTGGATGGATAAAATATTAAAACATAATGAAAAATTGGTTGAATATCATTTTAACGGCTAATATCCTATATCAGTCTAAATAAAAAATTTGAAGCAAAAAATTAATAATTTGAATGGCTATGATTTGTCAACACAAATAAGAAATGCTTTTATTTCGGGAAAAATGAAAACGTCAAGGAAATGTCATGGGCCCAATCAAGTTTTATTTTGGGCCAAAAATAAAAAGAAAGCATAAACAATATCCAAATTTATCTTATTAGTGTAGAATTATAGCCACATATATCACTGGTTTGATCTCTCACCACTCACCAGAACCGAACTCATTCTTAAGCAATCATTCATCAATCTCAAACTCAATATTAAAAATCAATTTTTACATTGAAGAAAGAAAAGCAACATCTTTGAGCCAATAATTTAAATCTATGTCAGGTTTGTGATATTTCTAATCAATAACCCCCTTATTTTAATCTATGCTTATTTCACCAGTAATAGCCACTTTTATGTGTGTAACACTATGAAGTTTCATAATTCCATTAAAATGTGAAGATCTAGCTTTTAAATTCATGGCAGACAGAGAAGAGGAAACTTTCATTATCGACATCCCAAAATCTCAGCGGCGCATGCTGCACAGAGTGCCGGTGCAGCTGCGACGGGGCAAGACGCACATTTATGAGCCAGTAGTTGTTTCCCTGGGCCCATACCACCACCGCCGGGATCCACAGTTGGTGCTATTGGAGCCATTCAAGGACGAGCTACGAGATATTATTTGCGGAGGCGCTGACCGAAAAAGCTCCCTTCTAAGCAACATCTATGAGCGGATAGATGAAATTCGCCATTTCTATGGCGGAGCAGATGGCTACACTGATGAGGAATTGGGTGAAATGATGCTTCGCGACGCTTGCTTCCTCATATGCTATATGCATGGATTAGGTATGGATGGGGACATAACTAATTCCCGGATGCATGAACGCATGGGAGTGTCTGCTATGTTGTTCTTGTCACGTGATATATGTATGCTGGAAAATCAGATTCCATTATGGATCATCTCCTTAATACACCCTCGACACCAATTATTGTTGTGCCAGTACTTGAGCTACGATTTTTATGGGGATTACAGTATGACACAACTCCCATGGACACAAGAAGAAGAAGGAGAAGAAGAAGAAGAGCCTCTTCACCTACTCGAAGCATGGCGCCGCACCTCCCTTCGCCTTGTTGAGACCCAACAAATTTCAAGTCTCTTTTGGCGGCTTATCAAGAAATATAATCAACCAAGGGAATCATCGAATAAACTCACACCAAGTTTGTTGCAAGTGGTGGACAGTCCTTTTCGGTCGGTGTCAGATCTGATAGCAAAGGGTATTCATCTCCGGGGGAGTTCACGTTGTTTGACCGACATCAGCTTCTTCTCCTTCGGCTTGTTCGCTCAACTCCACCTTCCTGTCTTGTTCGTCAGCGATGATGACATATTGATCTACTCCAATTTTATTGCACTGGAGATGTCGGAGGGAATAGACACAGACTATGGCGTGACATCATTCATTAATTTCATGAAAACGTTGATCATAAATGCTAAAGATGTAAAGGTGCTGCGGGAGAAAGGCATACTGATCAGCGTGTTGGCAAGCGATGAAGATGTGCTTCATATATTTAAAAGCATCGATACCTATGGATTCTCAAACTTTGGTCTTTTTTATGAGGTGAAGATGAGGATTAATGAGCACTGCAACAGCAAAACCAAGACATGGATGGCCGACCTCATCAATACGAATTTTCGGAGCCCATGGGCTGCTATAGCTCTCGCTGCCGCCACTTTTCTGCTTTGCCTTACTTTTCTACAAACTTACTACACAATCAATCCACGCAACTAAACAATTCCATTTGATTCCATCTTCTGCTTTATGTATGTTTATTGCTACTTGATTTCACTTTTTGCTTCATGTGTGTCTTTTAGATTAATTACTGTCCGTAATGTAAGTTAAGTTGGAAATCAAACTTAGCTACTATCATGCTATAAGAAAATAAATGTGGACTATTTGTTTTTATTTCTCAGGTTTAATTAAGTAATTTGTTTGTTTGTCCACCTCTTTATTACGTGATATGGGATTTGATTTAGCCATTTGGGATCTAGATTGTTGAAACTGTGCTATGATTTGAGATTTGAAGGAAATACACATATAAAAGTTTAAACTATTACACAACAGTTTATACTTGTCAATCCAATCGGGCTAATGCTCTTAACTTGCCAACCCGAACTAGCAAACCCGATCTTCCCATCTTAAACATGATTTATATTTATTTATATTGCACAATAGTTTATAATTTTATGGAGATTAAATATAAAAGGAAAAAGATTATATTGGATTTCAGTTGGACTTGATTTGGGCTAAAGGTTTTGTTTTGCACACTATATTGCCCCAAAATTATAACGAGTTAAATTTTGAAGGCCTAAATATTATACTTCCATCCATGAAATAAAGTAGGGTAAATTGCCTAAAAAGTCATAAATTTTGGGGAAAGTTTAATTTTTCCTACAAACTATAAAAGTTGCGTCTAAAGTCACGAAGTTTATCGGATCGTGCAAATTGCCCAAACTACCTGACCCGGTGGCATATTTCCGTTAAAAACGTATCCCACGTGGCATGCGGAAGGCATGACTTGGCAAAATTTCTGGCTTAACCCTAATTCAGGACCTCTTTTTGGCTGATTTCGAAAGAGCAACCCCAATTCAATCGACGGAAAACGTAACCGACAAGAGTGAAATCTTCGACAAACGGTTTAGGGATGAAATCAGCGCTGTGTAAAGAAGATTCAATAAAAAAAAGCATAAAACGACATCGTTTTGTGTCCAGTCAAAAATTTTGCCAAGTCACGCCTCTGCCATGCCACGTGGGATAAGTTTTTAATGGAAATATGTCGTCAGGTCGGTAGTTTGGAAAATTTGCACGATCCGATAAAGTTCGTGACATTAGACGCAATTTTTATAGTTTCTGAGAAAAACCAAACTTTCCCTAAAATTTGTGACAAACAACTTTTTTGCACTCACATTTTATTACTCCATAAAACTAGTATTAACACCTGTGCTATGCACATAACAAAAATTTTTTAAATAATGAAGATATATTAACTTAAAATAAAGAATATAGAGTAAATAAATATAAAATATATTTACATGTAGAACTAATTAAAATAAGTATTTGTAATATTATAAACAATTAAAATAATTATAAACAACAATAAAAAGATATTTGTACTTCTCTCAACTCACTCTTAATGAAACATTTCATATTTTAGCAGATGATAGTATACTATTTTAATACTATTTGATATGAGTGTAGTAATATAAAATAAAAGAAATAACAAAAGTAAACTATTTGAACGAATAAATAGTTCACCAGTTTCGATTAACAAACATAAGTATTCATAAATGCAAACAAAAACATAAGAAAAACAATAACAAACCAGTAGTTCATAAGTTTTGAAATTGCAACATACTCCCTCCGTCCGCCATTAGAAGTCTCTTTCCTTTCGGCACGGATTTTAAGAAATATTAAGAAAAGTGAGTGGAAAAAATTTAGTGGAACATGGGTCTCACTTGTATATATTAGTTTTGAATGAAATGTGAGTGAATGAGTTGGTGGAATGTGGGACCCTATTACCATTTATGGTAAGAGTGAACCGAATTCCTATTTATGGATGGACTAAATTGAAAAAATGGGACTCCTGACAGATGGAGTAATTGTTTATAACTAAAAACATATTTTTTTAGAATTTAGTAGACATGATAAAACTAATAAAAAAATCACTATTAATAAATTTATTTTCATCAAAATTAAATTCAATATTGCATAATACTATTTTGAAAATTATAAAAAAGAAATAGAACTCAAAGTTATAAACAAAAGGGGCAACTGCTTTTAAAGTTACCAACTTTCCATGAATTCCGGTTTTTCCCACAAACTTTAAAAAGTTCGTGTAATGTCACGAACTTTATTGTCGGTTGCCATTTTCCCATGTCAAGTTTTCCGGTCTGATTCAAACTGTTCGTTTCCTATTAAGACAATGTCTAAATTCTTTTTTCTTACTATCGTTATCTTCGTCTTTGAAATAGCTTCTCGTGGGTACCTTGTACACTTCAATCGGAACTCGGATGAAGAAGTTATGGCCATTTGATGAAGGCTGCGACCTTTGTGCGACCTTGTACCATCATAATGGCCATAACTTCTTCATCCGAGTTCCGATTGAGGCGTACAAGGTACCCACGCGAAGCTATTTCAAAGACGAAGATAATGATAGTAAGATAAAAGAATTTGGACATTGTCTTAATAGGAAACGAACAGTTTGAATCAGACCGGAAAACCTGACATGGGAAAATAGCAACCGACAATAAAGTTCGTGACATTACACGAACTTTTTAAAGTTCGTGGGAAAAACCGGAATTCATGGAAAGTTGGTTGGTGACTTTAAAAGCAGTTACCCCTAAACAAAATTATCTTTTCTAGTAGTAGAATAAATCAAAATCAACTCAATTGTAACTATGTGTACTTCTAGTAATTTAAATATAAATATATTTATAAATTATATATCTTGAATATAAATATATATTTATAAGTAATTTCAACATATTCAATTAAACTAATAATTATATATAAAATTGTATATATTATTGTACACAACAACAATTAATGTTATGCAATATTGTTCTTTGTTTGATAATGAACTTTCTAATTTTAGAAACTTTTATGTAGAGAAGCAGAAGGGCTGTTTGGTTATTCCAATTTTATGTAGCGCCCATTTCTCTCCCTATCGGCCTGCCAGACACGGTGGCTTCTTCGTTGTTTGCCGGCGCTCACTTCGTCGCCCGCCTCGTCAGTTATTCCTCCCCGTTTCACGCCCGCTGAATTTTCCAGCCTAGCTGTGGTAAGCTCCGGCGGCTCTCTCGGCCAGCAGCCGCCCACCGCCACCCTCTCCTTTTCTCATCTCGCATTCTGTTGCCTACCGCTATCACCCATGTGTCTAACTTCACGCCAGCGTCGCCCAGTTTAGATATTTTTCAGTTCATTTTATTTCTTGTTTTCAAGAGTTCTAATTTAAAACTTATATTTGGTCATTTGGTGTTCCAAAGTTTTTACCTTTGTCCCTCGCTGGATAGTAGCATTGCCGCCGTTTCTTCTTCATCTCCGGCATCTCTCTTGTCGCCTCACCCGCTAGCTGTCGCCGGAGCTGTTGTCGGATTCCAAGCAGAACCATACCTGCTATCCTGCCGCCGCCGTTGCCTCTATTCACAGCAGCGTCGCTGCCGCATCCTCTTCATCTCCGGCATCTCTCTCGCCTCCTCACCCGCTGCTGCCTCCATTCTATGCCAGCCGCTTCTGCTTTTGCCGGAGCTGTCCCCCATTGCCGGTCCAAGCAGCATGCAGTAAGAAACGAAGAAAATTAGTCTCATAATAATACAGATTCAATGTTGTTTGTGTATAAATAGCTGTTTAAGCTTCTTTCAGAAGCTTGCTTTTCATTGGACCAATTTTTGGTAACCTTTTTTCTGTCCAACAGTTGCTATTTCTCATAATGACAAAAAGGGTAACAGAAATAGCTTTACATTTTTTCTTTAATCTCAGATACAATCTTGCAAACCAAACACTCAGTGCTTAACGGTGTGTCATTATTTTTTCGTACGTGTGAAATGGTATATATAAAGAAAATATCATCATAAGTTTTAATACTTATAATATTTGGTTATTTTAAAAATAAAAGAACCTTTTAAAAGTTGAACTCAACAGCCTTAGTTAGGTCATGCTTTTAACCCAACCTCCTGTATTTTAAAATATTTTTTAGTTTTTAGTTTCTTGTGAGAATTTCAAATCTATATATATTAAAGATAGTAGTACTACTATTTGAGATGGAGAGAATAATAAAGATATTATTATTATTATTATTATTATTCAACACTTTGTTTATTCGGATTTGATTGTGTCATAGCTCTATAATTCGGGATTAGGTTTATCGTTAGATGAACTGCATTGCTGATATTGATCCCAAAAAAAAGACGGTTAGGTAAAGCCAAGCCATGAACAACCAACCATCATACTGTTAAAATAGAATAGGTTCGGTCTATAGTCATTTGATTAGGGCCTCCTAAAACGATCTACTAAATTCATCGAGTTGTTCCAAAGAATCAAAACGGTTATTATTATTATTATTATTATTATTATTATTATTATTATTATTATTATTATTATTATTATTATTATTATTATTCAATCAAGTGCACAAAATGGATTGTGTTTGTGTAAGAACCTACTGGGCAGAAATCCATCAAGAAAAGAAGATACCATAAAAAATGGCTTCTTATTTCGTAGCATCTCAACTCCAAAACAAAACAGAGAAAAACATTCCTTTTAAGATTGATAATAAGGTTAAAGGGTAAGCAAGATCAAACGAGGGTAATAACAGAAGCCAAGAGATTCAACTTTCCGAGTTAGCTCAATAGTGCAGGGACCAATTTGCGTCGCTTCCAACCCTAGGCATCGCGGGCTTCCCTTTGCGCGAGCCTTCGTCTACCTTGAATGTCATCCCGCAAACCTCCCCCGAACTGTCCACTCTTGGAACTGCCTTCAACTCATTTGGATGCTCATAGCTCCTCAAACCTCCAGATGATGTGAAAAAGCATCCTGATTCAAATGAAAATAAAAATACATTTCCTTAGCCTCAACTGAAGTTGAACTATGTATGCATACTCTTCATCCTAATCTATTACAATAAGGTAATGTTTAAGCAAGGAATTAAAGCTATGTATACTCTTCTTGATCCTATTCTATGAACTATAAGAAGAGGCTCAAAGCAAAACAAAGCAAAGAGAAAGCTATACATCATTCTAACTTAATGGAGAGTATACCTTTGGGAAATGGAGAGGAAGACTTGCCACAGCCTTGCTTCACGATTTCAGCGTCGGTAGAAACAACAAGGTGACCCTCAGCATCAGTTCCCCAAAAGAAGGGTACGCTCCCGTCTACATCCTGCACCATCGACATCAAGTTAATGGACCGCTTCATATAACACAACAGAGCTTCATATGACATCAGAAGGAACAAAAGACTACTCACGGAAGCAATAAACGTGGATTGTGAAGTAGCATCGAACAGAACAAATGCGAACCTCCCTGCGATGCCCCTCACAACTTGCTCAGCGGGATAAGGACCCCTATCCCTCAGAGTCCTATAAGCCTCGATCACAATGCTTACTTCGTTAGCTGTCTTGTTCAAGCCGTACTGCTGCTTAAGAACTGCGATGTTTTCGATATGGCCTTCGAACAAGCAGAACATATCATCCACAACTGCAAACAGTCTGGAGGAAACAAGGGCACAATGAAAACCCAGGACCCAAAGAAACTATGATCACAAGATACATACAAACCACAATATCTCATGATTTACACAAAGAAACAACTGAGACATAGGGGCATTACTGATTACTCTAGTAGAGCAGAGCACTATACATCCAGAATTCCAGATGTAGTATCATTTTGGGCAAGATCCATCCAACCAATTGACATAAGTTTCTGATACATAAAGGAGAACAGTACACTATGCTAAGGCCTAATGCTACAAAGGAGAAAAGATTGCATTTTTATTACCTTGAATCATTTGATCATACACCAATTTCCACATAACAACAAAAACAAAGAAACACACACACACACACACAAATTAGCATCTCATAAACCCTAAAAACCTCTCCAAATAGAATGCAAGTATAAACAATAATCCGCTAAGTAAGTAGTACTACTACAGAACAGTTTACAGATCGATGAAAGTGAATCAGAAAAGAAAAGAAAATGAAGTATAAGTAATAACCTGGGAAGAAGAGGGTTCTGCCGGGAAGAAGAGTAGGCAAAGAAACCGGAAGAAGCGAGATTGATTACGAAGGAGGCCGAGTGTGATGACGAGAAATGGGTCGCCAAGAATCCGTCTTTGAGCGCGGAAACGGCGCCGTTTTGGGGGCTCTGCTGCAGTTCAACTGGGCTTTTCGCCACCGATTTGTTTAAAACGGCCAGCATTTTTCTTCTTTCTTGATTAACTGGAGAAAATCTCAGAGGAAAATGTATGAGAGAAAAAGAGAGAGGAGATGATGAACTTATTCTTTACTTATTGAGTTTAAATAAATTTCACGAGCACGCTACAGTGGAGTTATTTATTGACTATTATGCCCTTGTTTTGATGGGAAAATAAGGGTGTTTTGAGACAGGTGAGGGTAATTTCGTAATCTCAACGATGTTGGCCCATCTCTTCTTATCCAATGTTAAATGCTTGCGTGGCAACACTTCATTGTGACATACAGTAACTACTAAAGATCTTGCTTACAAATAAATTTCGTCCATTTTTCAAACTACCCATATAATGAGAGATGGAGTTTTTTATCTATTCATAGCTCACTTACTTCCATATGTAGTGTTGACATAATTTGTGCAAAAAAATACTAAATGTATTATTATAAATTTTCATACTTAGCTAATCTCAGCGGAGTACTAATTACTAGTCAAAATTTTCAGTTTGAATTAGCGAAATTTGTGCATATACTGATAAGGAAATATTATAAATTTAGATCTTGCTATAAAATTCGAACGTGTTTCTTTCTTAATTAAAACGAAGGCTAGTTATTTGCTTAATATGGAGTAAATCTTTCACTCTATGCTACTCCTATAAATCAAAATGATAAAATTATCCAATTATGTGTGCTAAATTATGTTAATTAATCATTATTCGACTTTGTCTTGATCCTTGATTGTAACAGTGGAAAAGAAAATAAAGGGCAAAAAATTATAATGTGTCACGCAGAAGTTGGTGGTTTTGTCAATCCCTCCCAAGACCCAAACAACCACTTTGATGGTTTTAAAAATTTCCGTTGGCTATAATATTCGTAAACTATGGGCATATTTTAACATCATTATTATAAACGTCATAAATATACTGCAGAATGCAGATAATACGACCCACATTGTTACTCAAAATAACTTCTTCATCAATCATTATAATTATATTATCATTACTACTCCTTTAATTAAAAGAATCAAACCTATACTATTTCGTTTCGAATTAAATGATTAATTCAACAGAGTAATTGCAATCGTGCACATGAGTGGTCTACCATAACATATTCATCACCCTCTATTATTTTGAGTATACATCCGTTTTTGGTAATATAAACATGAGTATCTATACCATATATAAAAGATGAGTTTTAGGAATGTTTAGGGAAATAAGAGGAATTTTAGGGGTATTCAGGGAAATGGCCATTTAAAATAGATATTAAATGAATTAAAAATATATAAAATGTGTGATTTAGTGTTAGTTGGTTATTTAATTTCTATAGTTAGTGGTAATGTTGCACAACTAACATATAGCCGAAGAAAAGCCCAATTTTTTATATGAATATTAGGTTGGTGACAACTCTTATTCATTTGTCTTTCTTGGACGTGGTATGAGTGATAGCAACTACACAGGAAGTAGGTGATGCGGGAATATTATTAGGTATGCAATCAGTTTTGTTTTTTTCCCCGGCTAAATGCATGCATATCGGTTGTATATTCCATGCTATTTTGTTGTATTTTTGTTGATGATTTTGATCGATTTGGCTATCTTCTAATATACTCCTTATACATTATTTTTATTGACATGTGTTCGTGATTGATCTTTTGTAGTATAGACATAAAAAGTGATTTAAATGATATGTTATTTGTGTGCAATTTTTAGTTTATAAACTTCTTTGGTTATATGAGTTAAGAACTTGAAATAATAATATTATTTCTCATTCGGTATATGTGTTTTTTTTTCTTTGTTTGATTTTATATTTTTTAATAATTTTTTTTATTTTATATATTTATGATTTCAGATTTCATACAATGATATTTTTATGAATTTATAAAATCATTTTACCGCATAAAATAAGTTTAAAATAAAGAAAATGGGTCGCATCGCGCGTGGGTGATACTAGTTTTACAATAAATCCTCACTTATTAAACATTATCCTTCACTAATAGTACCACAAAGAAAAAAGTAATAATTGTATGTGATTTGGCCAAAGGTCTCGGATTCGAATATAGTAATGCGAATTAAGTTTCAAAACATGCAATGATCAATCTATACATATATAAAAGGCGAGTTTTGGTCTTTTTTTGAAATATTTATATGTTTTTTCCTTATTCTGAAATATTTATAAGTTATGGACCAATTTGAATATTTTAAGTAACTCTCATGAATATTTATTTAGATATTTTAATGAGAATTTGACTAATTCTTTAAGCACTACAATGGTGGTTAAATAAATTTAAATAGAATAGTGAGCATTTAACAAATTTTGTAACCTAAATTGTCTTGATTTTATAATTTATGATGTTTTAATTCAATGATCTTTCATGTACTAATTTTGTACCTATTAAAGGCATAGAGTTGTGGATGAATTTACACACTAACAAAACATTCTTCATTCTCTCTCAAGCTCTCAACATTTTATTGCACATTTTAGGAACATTGTTTTGCTCGATTTTGAAGCCCCGTCAAGTTTATAGGTGCCTAGCAGGTTTGAGATGTTATATACGTTAGGAGGAATTCGTTTCATCTTTGGGAAAAATACGTCAATCCGAGAGCACTAACCGTGATGTAATTTGTCTTGCGGAAAGGGGGTTTTTCTTGACTAATTTTCATTGTAATTTCCATTTCATTTATTGTTGTTTTTTTCTTTTAGTTACAATAATTAGAGTATCGCGTGTATATGGTTCCAGAATTTTATCCGATATTTCATACATTTCTTAGAGAGGGAAGAATGGTAACATCCTTAACTCAAACATACATAGTATTTATCTTCATCTTTACACAATTTATTATTTTTAGTAGAGAAATATGAAGGATTGTTTTAAACATATTTTTCATAAATGTCAACACTTAATATAGTCTCTTTGTCATTGTCCAAATAATTTTATTTGTCTTAATTCCATTTTAAATATGTTTAATTTAACGTCTTTAGGTGTAAAATGAATTGAGGAGTACATATTTATTGAATTTTTATTATATAGTAGTAAATTTTTCCATTTTAAATCTTATATAATTATATTGTTTCTTATTTTAGTTAATCGATTAAAAATTTAAAATCGTATGACAAAAAAATATTCCGTCGTGCATCGCACGTGGGTTAAAACTAGTATATATAAAAGACGAGTTTTGGTCTTATGTTGAAATATGTAAGTTATACGAGTATAAATTTTAATAATTACTATACAATATGTCATAATTATTATAGAAAATGAAAGGTTGTTATACTATTCATAATGATATTTATATACATTTAATATTATGATTGATTGATGACATTACATATTCATTAATAATATTTAATTTTATTTAATCATTATGAACGTTTTTACATAATTGTAAATGTTTCAACTTTCAAGCAAGATAATTATTTTTTCCGATATAAGAAATCATAGAACTAACTATCTATAATATTTTGCATTGCATATTCATCTCGAACTTTGTCACTTTCACAAATTTCATGCAAAGCGAACATTCAAAGTCAACGAAATGGCAAACGAAAGCAAAGAAGACGTAGAGTATAAAATATTAATTTGGAGAGTGGGGAGGAAAATAAGGTTGAGGATCATATTATGTTTAAGTGATATTAGTCCATATTTAAGCTTTTTTCTTAATGTTAGTATGTTTTATTTTTTGTTAGTTTTGTTTTTATTTTTTATTTGTCTTAGCTATAATAATTATTTACAAATAGATTCAATATAGTATCATAGAAACTGGTGGTTAATGCATTGCATATTCATCTCAAACCTCGTCACTTCCATATATTTTATGCAAAAAAGCACCTAAGTCAAAGAAATGGTAAAAAGTTGTAATATAGGGTATGTAGTTGATTTTTATTTTAAAGTATTACATGTAGAATAGATAGTGAAAAACTGGCTTATGTAATAGATTGCGCCGATGCAAGACGAGAAAAATACAGGAGATGATAACTGGTGATGAAGAAGGGCCGAGCTAGATGGAGGCGGATAAAAGATGTTGGAAAAATGATAAGTTAGAGGGGTATTGGAGTACAAAGAGAAGTCGGAGGGTAATGTTTTAACATGAATGAGTTACTATACCTAATAAATTGTTTGTTAGCAATACATTTTTTAATTAGTTGACCCAATTATATAGGTGAAGAGTTTACATGATTATTTTTTTATGAGACATAGTATATGATATAATAAATTCTTATGCATTTATGTGATGACTTGGATTAACGTGATGAATTTATTGTATAATTTAATAAATTAGATCTTTGAAATTGATAAAAATATTTATTATATTTTTCTATGACAATGACTTCCATATTTTGAACATTATAAATTGTATATTAATAATTTCATATTGATGGTGTTAGACATAATTTTACTATGTATTGTTTAAATAAAATTGTTCATTTTATATCTAAATCAATATATGTGCTTTTGTTGTTTTAGTATAATTTTAAATATTATACTAATTGCAGGTTTTAACATTTTACTTATATTACTCTAGATTGAGATTATAGTTATTAGTTGTGATTATAATTATTTACAAAATAAAATTGATAAGTTTAATCAATATAGTATAATAATTGCAGGTTATAATTATTTACTATAACATAATATAGTATTTACAAAATGTGTTCAAATAAATAATAAGCCCGATTTTTGTAATTAAAATTTGAAGATAATTTATAATAGAAATATTTAGGGATAAATAAAATATATAAGAAAAAAGTAGAGAATTCTAGAAGAGAAAGAAAAATAAGATGAAAACTTTAGAACAAATACATATGTAGTCTATATATATGCCTATTGTACATATTTTGTAGATGTTAAGTTTTGCAAATTTAGTTTTTTTTAGTTTTCAAATTCGAGTAATGATAAAGTGATTTATTAAATTAATTTCCGTAAAATTAATTGAACCGTGCATCGCACGGGAATAGATACTAGTATGCTTTAAAAATCAAGATCTCAGCTGTCCGTGTAATTTAATTGGTTCACTATATTTAAAACCTCAGTATAGGACAAACAAAAATCATTCGACAACTAAATAAAATAAATTACATTAATCAAGATCCTCTAACTAAATCACGTATAACTAAGGAGTTTGCTCAGTGATTTCAAACAACAAGGGCAGTTTAAATAAAAAGACCACTTCTGTTATACAAACCTCACTATTCACCATCTTCTTCCCCAGCTCAACAATCAAACCAGATTTGAGGAGAGGAAAGTAGCTAGCGGTTTGATCAAACACGGTTGTATGCAACAGATTTACTGAACAATTGACGTATGTAGACGACCTGAAGTCCGCTTACTAGTGCAAGCAAGAGGTATTCCGCAACCGTGTAAAATATGACACGCCTTCTCGTGCTCTCATTTGCTGCAGGAGTAACACAGACCATATTACGTATAGAAAGTAGGAATACAAACACAGTTGGGATTCACAAAAACATCACAAAAACACGATAAGTTCCACAATAAGTTATCCCATAAAGACCTCTAAGAAGGAAGCTTATGCAACTACTATATGGAGTAGTAGTTTGTTCCATATTTAAGGATAAAAAATATGGCGTGCAATGATATGACTTTAAGGACTTCGCAAAGGGGCGACTTTTTTTGGTTTATTTCATATATCTAAAGCAACCTTTTCAACCAGCATTGAGCCGCAAGCCAAATAAAAAACCACACACAAAGGAAAGCTAGCAACCTAAGATAGATAAGATTTTGTTACTGCTATTGTCTCTTTATGTTTAGTAACATGGTCCAAACACTATCGCGACCAACTTTTAGTGAATACACAGTTACTAACCATTTGTTAATTTCAGAACAGTTGAGCAGAGTTTTGATCACTTGGGATAAAAAGAAGGCAGGAGAAAAATAAATAAGTAATTTAAAATATGATAGAAGAATCATACTATGGCGATGGCGAGTATCACGAGCTTTCAAATATTTCTGCTCTGCAGTCACAGATTCCAAAGCTTCCTTCAGTTCAGCAAGTTTGACATTAATGGGGTCCAAATGTTCTGTTAAGATTAGGGGGAAAGGAGAAGGAACAATAAGGTGATTGAAAGTAAAGAGGAACAACGAATAGTGTGAAACTAATATATAAAGTTAAGTAAGATCAGACAAACCATCCTTCGCAAGGTCATGTTCAGTGGGAATATGGCCAACATGAATGTAGAAAGAGACTGTCTCTGGTGTATTATAGGGATTGTGGAAACAAAATTTGTACATTCCACTTTTAGGGGCCTTAAACTCAAACTTGTCCCCAGATGTTCCTTTCAAAGTGTGCACAATATTACCTGCTGGTGATGTTGCCTACATCAACAAGCATCATCAATATTGTGCATCTGATGTCAAATACTTATATATTAAAAGCTTCCACCAACATTCATCTAAGAAAAACATCCACGTTCATTTAATGTGTTCACAAGTGAAGCTATGCAATAACCTTAAAATATGGCTGTGCAATAAAATGTTCTCTATGGATATGGAGTCCCAAATAAACCAGAAATCCACAATCTTACTGAATAAGCAGTTCAAACTAACAAAATTATTTTTACATATTCAAGCCCATCTTAGAGTATAACCAATTTGTCTTTATTGAGTTTACTTACTCCAATATGCCAATGAGTGAATATGATTTTAAACAATTGGGACACACTAAACAGTGGCAGAATTTCAATAGAAGTATAGAACTGATTAAGATCCATACGTAAGCCTTCTAATTTTCAAGTTCATGATTTTGTTAAGAATGTTGCTTTGCTGGCTTATATTTTTGGTTAAATACCATCAGTCATGGTCACGTACGGGTTGAAAAGAGTTGAAAGTTGGTATCTTTTTTTGTTAACTTTTCTAGGTTGTCAAGTGACAGTGTCCAACGTTAACAGCCAGTGTAGAACTCTAGAGGCTTACAATTAACAAGATTGGGAAGAACTTTTTACTTCCCAGCCACACCCCTAACAAAAAAGTGCTCAAGCATTACCAAACAAATAAATCAGTTTCTTCATAATTAGGGACTTGAGATCAAGTTAAGAGTGACTTGATGGAACTAGAACTCTACTTGATGGCTGCTCAACTAACAAGCAGGAAACGCTCAAAGAATGTTAGATTTTATCAAGTCTCAAACTTTTTCCATATCTGTAATTAACGCAGGCCAGATTATTGAGATCGCATTTATAGAAAATCATAGAAAAATTAATCACCAACATAATGGAAAATAACCAAAACACAATCAAAGAAAGATTAATCACTAATTAATGTTAGCAAACACAATTTTAATATCTGAATCAATGAAAATCTTCAATCATTTGTTAAGGCTTCACTATACTAGGACTAATCACTACTTACATAATGGAAAATAACCAAAATAACAAAATTAAAGCTCCAACTACCATCTCCAATTCACTCAATTGATGAACAACTACAACAACAATGAATAAAAATCCTTTCTTTCAGCACAAGGTTCCAAAACCTAGATCGAAACTCCCACAATTGAATCCAATTCCACAGATCAACAGAAAAATTAGGGGAAACAAAAAAGCGTAAAATCAATACCGTGAAGTCGATGCCGGGATGATCGGAGCTCCAGAAGATATCGTGATCGACGACGACGAAATTCCCGGAAACGGTGTCGCCTTCGTACAAGACGTACTCGTATATGCATTCGACGTCGTTTACGGTGACCGATAGCGCAGAGATACGGGTCAGTGTGGCGAGAAGAAGGAGGCCTAAAAGGGCGCCGCACCTGATAATTCCTCCCGTCGTCTCCATTGAACTACGATCAAACGATTCGACTCTCGCTTTCAAGTTTTTGAATGCGATATTTTGACTCGACTCGCCTGATTTGGAATAGTAATATTGGGGTAAATACTGATGCGTCGTCGTTTCAAGGAATACGTGGAAGAAGGTTATTTGATGGAACAACGCAGTGTCCAATTATTACTAGGTTCTAACTTCTAACTGATTTTCAATTCTGGTGCATTAAAATGATTTTGTTTCACACTTGTGATTAGAAATCAGCGTGGAATTAATCATTGTCGAACTATTCCTAGTCTCTTTTTTTTCTTTTAATTAGGGTGAGTCAGTGCCTATTTTTTGCCCTCAATGAGTGATCTACAAGTGTGAAATACTGATATAATTATGTGGATCATTCTTTAAATTGGTCCAATTGAATTAAAATGAGGCCCAACACTTACTTATCTTGGAGTCGCCTGATAATCACAATGTGGCCACTCCACTCGAATTGCCGCTCCTGATCATTTGATTAATGAGTGTGTTTGCTTTGTGAGACTTTTTAGTCTATGATCTCTCTTATTCGTTTGCATATTTTATGTCACTCTTTTTGAGACGATATATCTATCTTGTGTGATTCTCTTTAAATCTTTCTTTTCGGCTCCTCTTTTTGGCCGTCTTCTCTAATCATTATTTCTCTGATTTGTGAGTGTGAACGGTGATACCTGTAGCCGATGTTACCTTCTTGATTTCCTTGCGAAGTCTGATCCGAGATTTTCAATACAAAGGCAAAGTTTGTAGAAACATTCAAATAACAAGAAACTAAGAATTCAGACGTGAAATACATAAATATTGTTGAAAAAGGCTACAGAACCAACAACATTTGATAACACTACATGTGTGGTTTTTAGAGTGGTGCTCAGAGAGAGAACTAAAGAACGAGAGAAAGAATAGAACATGGGTAGCAGAAACTAATTAGTGGGTAGAAAAGTGTCATATTAATTAGAGTGAGTTTATTTCGGAAACAATTGTATGCATAAGTCCTATTTTAGTCGCACCAATTTTAAAAATACTTCAGAACTCTTATATCCCTTTACCAAGATTTGGAATGAAGTGATGAATATATATAGTACTCGTAACAATTAATTAAGGAATGAGCATAGCAGTCATCCAATTTAAGAGCGGGTGGTCCACTAACTAATTAAATTAAACCACACAAGTAAACTCAATTTGATTACATCGTACTAGTTAACACTAATATTAATGTAACAATGCAAGTTGCCTATGATTCGTTGCAGTAAATTAGTCACATGATTTCTTCTCATGGTCTAGAAAGTTCCAGCCCTCTCTCTTACTCTCTCCCTCCATTTGCAGTAAAAGTGTCTTGGCCAAAAGCATCCACGTGAGTGAAAAAATTGAACGGGCCATAGATGAATTACGTGGATGCAAAAATATCCACCCCTTTTGTCTTCTTCACTTTCGCATGCACTATTTATCTCACACTCAAATTCCCATGCCAATGCAACACTTCTACTAGCATTCATTACTCCACCAACCCACACTAAATTCAACACGTCTCTAAAAATCAGCTCTTGCACTTTGTGTTTCAGATCCTTCTCTCTCTCTCACACACACACAGATCAAATGGCTGCATCCTGCTATGGAGTTTCCTCAGTCCTAGGCCGGAGCCCGGTCAACACAAAACACCTACTTGGAGCTTCTAACTTTGCACTTCCTATCAAGAGAAATCTCAAGTTTATAGTGAGAAGCTCGGCTGAGGTAACTGCCCTTTCCTTTTCTTTTCTCACTCTTAATTAATTAGATCTCTATTTTCATTCATCTGATTATATATGTTTGTTCTTGAATTAGCAGAATGATGACACCAAAGAGCCGGCCATAGCCCCTCCCACTCCCTCTCCCACACCTATCCCTCCCAAGCCTAAGGTATTTTTCTTCGATAAGAAAAAAAGTGTGGACATATATGGTATATGATCTATAGTTTCTGATTGGTTGGTCATATTTGTGCAGGTGAGCACGGACTTCTTCGACGTGTTGGCCTTTAGTGGACCGGCCCCAGAGCGGATCAACGGGCGGCTGGCGATGACCGGGTTTGTGGCCGCCATTGCGGTGGAGTTGGCCAGCGGAAGGGACATCTTCGCGCAGGTGCAGAACGGTGGATTCCCGTGGTTTGTCTTCACCAGCGCG
Organism: Salvia hispanica; assembly: GCF_029641045.1. Classification (NCBI taxonomy): domain Eukaryota; kingdom Viridiplantae; phylum Streptophyta; class Magnoliopsida; order Lamiales; family Lamiaceae; genus Salvia; species Salvia hispanica. The sequence goes on along the minus strand of NC_142692.1, from coordinate 4,697,261 downwards.
CTGCTTTCGGTAGCTTCCCTCGTCCCTTTGTTCAGCGGCCAGACGCCTGAATCCAAAGCCGGGGCTGTCATGACCTCTGATGCCGAGCTCTGGAATGGGAGGTTTGCCATGCTCGGCCTCCTCGCTTTGGCCCTCACTGAGTATATCAAAGGTGGCGCCCTTGTGTCTCTCTAAGCTGGAGGAGTATCATCGTTGGTGCTACTAATATGTTGCAAATTTATGTCATCATGTTTTGTAGATACTTCATGTAATAGTATGAATTTAGATGCTTGCCAGTAATATGATGAATTTCATCCTGTCAATCGCTTCTTCTTAAGCTTGAATCATTACAGATCAAAATTACATGATTACTGAAAAAATAAATATAACATTTGTGAACAATGTGGATGAGTAGTACATTGTACAAAACGGGGTGATCTCTCTTATTCGCTAGCATTAGAGGTATCCGTATTCAAAAAACATAAGATATATACAAAGGGATTATATAAACAGCAATGGATTGAGATTCCTACAATTTTCATGTATACAAGTTTGTTCGAGCCTAGTTATAAAACTGGACTATACAAGTGTGTCAACTTGGAGGGCGTGTTCCTTCAGCTCGTCGGTATGGGGCTTCTCCGCCTCCGGTGAAATTACATCCTGCAGTTCAATTTGAGTAATCCATCAATATTATTACCTTAATTCGCAACTCTATAGTTCAATACGGAGTTTCAGCAGAATGGAGCTAAAAGAAGCAGGATAGTATTCTTACTTCGACAGGCACTGGGAATAGGTTTATGCTGCTTGCAGTAAAAGCAAATCCACTGCATACGAGATAGAACATAAACTCAATTCACGGAGAGGCAGGCGGAATGAAATGAAATTGATAAGGATCAATGATGGGACATGTTTATGATGTTGAGGAAGTATACCTGTGAGATAGAACCATTTGCCACACATATGGAATGAAGAATTCCTCAGGGTTACTCTCTTGTTCGTAGGTGAAACGTAATTGTGTAAATGTCTTTCAAGGCAAGAGGGTTAAGTTAGACACAAGGAAGTAACAACAAGAACTTTGAACTTATTGCGGTAAGTGTTCATTAATACCTTCATTCCATCACCTCTCCAAGCACGAGAGTAGTCTATTATGAGTTGAAGCACTTTTTCAACCGACCACTCTCCATCTAATTTTTGTGCATCAATGCGGCTATTAAAGAAATCCAAAACCTGGAACAAGAAAAGAATCATAATGTGATTGTAAGTTTGTAGATAAAAGAAAGGACGAGAGCATAACACTTCCATCGTGTAGATGATACAGTTTGTAAATCAGTTGAAGTACATTTGCTTATGTAAGGGAAAATGCTCTTTTCTGAATACTTACATTGTATACGTTTTCCAACAGTTCATTAAAACGTGGATGAGTTTTGAAAGGTAGAAAAACTTCCTGCCTGTGCATAATTGCATAAACAACCTGAAAGTAGCAGTTAAAATAAGGACATGTAATGAGAAAACACCCAGAAAAGATTGCAGTTCGGCAATAATTTGCTTGAGTAATCAATGACTTTACACATTTAGTACCTCGGGATTCCGGGGCAATGCATAAGTAAGGATTGCATTTAGTATTTCCAGCACAATCCTCAGGAAATCAGTATATATATGCAGTTCAACAGACTGCATCAAAAATGAAGGCACTGTAAAGTCTGTAATCATATAAAGCTTTTGGAGGACTGCAATTGCAAAAGTTACAAGCATGGGTTTTCTTACAGGATCCTCTGCAAGGCTGTCTCCTCTTAGAGCACCATCTCCTGAATTTATCTTTTCATTTGTAATCTCGGCTAATTTATTGTACCTAAAGAATTAGATGAAATCAAATATCATATCCAAAACAGTCATTATAAATGACCGAAAACAATCAAATACGACAATAACAAATAACATGAGACATACTTGCGTGAAAGCATATCAAAAAGGCTAACCAACCGCTGCGATGCATACGCACTCAGTTTGTAAACATGTGGTGCCATATTTGCCAAAGTTGCAAGACAGTTTGTATGGAGATAGACATCCTGTTTCCAAGAGAATTGTGAAAATATTAAATAACCAAGCAAAACTCCTTCGTAGTATATTATGGTTCGTGTAATCTGACAAGATTTACAAGTAGAAATTATGATCTATAGACTATAATATAAAAGAGCGGACGTATTTGTGGCACAAGCAGAATTTATAATTCATCATCGTGATGTATCATTTGATCTGTTAATAAAAAGATGTCAAAATGAGATGTTTTCGTGGCACAAGTTAATAGTTTTCTGCAGTTTTTTAATTGGCACAAAAGGCAGCAATTTTGCACTTCGTCTTCGAGATTCCAGGTATCTCATTAAAGCACATTTCAGTAACATTTCATGAATTCACAAGCACCGGTGAGTATCTTGGAGGAAATTATAGAACAGCGAAACATAATGGAAAAGAAAAGGGACCATAGAAAAATATCAAATCTTACCCGTAGCTTAGAGAGATTGTATTTCACAGTTCTAATTAAAATAACCACCATGAGAGATCCAAGTGATGTTTGATTCAGGATACGCTCTTTATACCAGGGAACATTAGGAAGCATCTGGAAGAATAAATAATAATCAACTGCCACTCAAAGTAATTAACAGAAGATACGGATCAATAAAATCTTTACCAGTCTGTGGATGCTGGCATTAAAAGTGGAATCTTGACTTAGTATGAGAAAGATAACAAGGACCATATAGATATGATTTGATGTCCTGTTCGAAGCATTGTATAGTGTCTCCAACATAGGCATTAACTGCCAATCACAACATGTCATCATCAAATATCAAAAGGAATAAGAAATAGAACCGAGGGGAAATACTAGAAAAATATCAATAGTCTATCACACAGAAGAAGATAAATGACCAGAAAAATATCAATAGTCTATCACAAACAAGTAGTTACACTCATATTTTACTAAAGAGGAATTGGTGAAATTAGTCAGGTGCTTTCAACCTTTTTAATGCAAAAACACCAGGGACATCTACTTTCATAATTCTAACATGAGCATAAAAAATAAAACGAAACAAAACCTCATTTCACATCTAATTTTATCAATGCCTCTCCTCTAGTGAGTGCACTACAAATTTCTTTATTAGGTGGATGACCTCACAAAGGCTTCCTGAGAAGATCACGAGCCAATATTCATTGCTGATAATTCCTAGATCTTTGGGCTTTGATTATCAAGATTAGAGACATTACAAAGAAAGCTGGGGTTATCAAGTGAAAGATTCTGATATCTACCAGTGTATCAGCATCTGTTCGCACCAACACATACTCCAAAAACTTCGAATTTCCGTGCACCAACGAATAAAGCAACAAGACAGAAGCTTCATTAGCCAAGCTCCTGGGAGAAAAAACACATTACATGTGAGCAGCATATATGTACTTGTGTGTCCAACTGTGTGTGTGTGTGAGAGAGAGAGAGAGAGAGAGATTAAGTTATAACAACCTACAAATGGATATTATGTAGAAAAAGAAATCAAAAGTTCACAAAATAGAAACCTAAAATCATAAAAGGCCAGCAAAGCCATTTTATCCTTACGTGTTGATATTATGAATCTCTTACTAGTTACAGCTAAATAAACAGATTAACAATAATGCAATTGAAACCACATACTGTAAGTCTTTCAAATTGTTCGATTTCTAGCATAGCAGTTATTTTTTTAACTATAGCAGTTCGAGGATCCAAAAATGATAAGCACTGTACAGCAACACAACCTGCTTCCAGTATAACACAGAAGGTAAAGAGAAGACTTACATTCCAAGAGTATCAAAAAGTGAAGCAAAAGGTAGTCTCGTGACTGGTTCACTGTGTGCATTCCCTTCAACATCAACACGATCAACTGTAGGCATACTAGTCAGACTTGAGCACTATTACTATTAGAGCATATGCAAACAAACAATAGATCTGGAATGCAGAAGATCTCATACATTCAACATCCATGACATTCTGTAATGCTTTGCAGAAAGGGTTTTCCGAAAAGTATGTTTCTTCCTTTTGAAGAGATTCTGAACTGTTATTAAGACTGTTATCCTTTGCATAGTCCACTGATACACATTTTCGGTAATAACTGAGAATGAGTAGGACATGAAGACTGTCTTCTGCTAATGAACGTCTTGAGGCTTCACCAGTTGAGCTGACTAAATAATTGATGGGAAACAGCACCAAGCTTGCTGCAGGTTTGAATTATGTTTGAAGTTAGAAAAGAAAAACATGTTTTTAAGAATTGCGAACCTATATTTCACAAGGAAGAGAGAAAGATGAAATCCATTAAAAAAATGTCATTTCCAAAAAAAGTTCAAGAGTGTAAAGTTCAAACAAATAAGCGAATACACTATAATTACACCACACAAACTTTTAAATCAGAGTAAGGTGTGTAATAAAGTGATACCTGCTGCAGAGCTAACTCTCCTTAGAACTCCTGGCTGATTTCCTTCCGAAAATAGTATAGAAGATGAAGTATTAACAGAAAACTGTGGGCGTGTAATGTAATTTAGCAACAACCTGTGCACGACCATATTGACCAAAGAGCTTTCCTGCAAAAGAGGCACCCTTTTAATCAGAAGAAGAAGTTGAGAGCCTCGTAGATACTTGAGAAAGTTACTTACTCACCTGTGTCATTGCTGCATCAATGAATGGGTGTATATCATTTGGTCCTGGTGTTGGCCCAGAGAGAAGTTGAGTTGACGATGCTATCACTATGAAGTGAAGGAGCTCCTGATGCAGATGGTATGTTCCAGGTCTGTAGAGAAAAGAGGTTATGGACATGCCTCTTTAACATCAACCGGGTAACACACAGCTCACTCCATACCTGACATCAACTTTGCCAATAAAATTGAGAGCACTGAACATGATTAAGCTTCCAACATGTTGACCTGTTTCATAGTTGAAAGAAATGACACAAAAAATTATGTAAATCAGTTTATTTGAGAATGACTAGAACTAAGAAGGATAAAGATCATGAGTAAATCAGCATGGTCTACACATGTACTCACAATAATCACTGGAGACTCTTGGAGGAAAAAGCTAAGTACAGACGACTTGATGGGAAACTTACTACTTGATATTTAATAGCAACAAGGCATATCATCTACTTTGTTGTTAGTTTGGTAAACCATTTTATGGATAAGCCTAAGTACCAGCGTGGCTAAGCATATAAGCTCCTTGAAACAACTTATAAGCTTGTGAGAAGTGTTTGGCAAAATAAGCTCCTAAACATTCTATAAGCTGTGAAAATAAGCTCGGGCTGCTTGTAAACTCCCCAAAAAATACTTTTGAGGATTAGCCTAGATAGATAAAAATACTATAGTCTAATCCATTGTTTACTAGTAGAACTAACTTTTTAACTATCTAGGAAATACTCAGAAGTAAATGGAGACATAGGATACATTTTTCCTAATCATTCAAAGCTACTCCATCTACTTTCCTGCATCTAAACACAGCGATAATGTGAAATATTCCAAAAATTTGAAAGCAATAATTTGATTGCACAAATAAAAAAGTAGTACTAACTAACAACATCAAGGAAGAAAAGAAATAAAAATCGGTGCAGACATAGCATGTTGAACCTTTTGAGAAATTATTCGGCACAGGATCAGTTTCATCCAGCGACAGGTACAGTTCTTCAAAGTTGTCACTCCTAGTATTCTCAATGAGATACTTCAGGAAAACAGAAGATATGAATAATGCATTAAGAGCTTTTGAGAGAGCAGTGGACTCCATATCAGAGGCTGAAACACACTCTTGCAAACACCATGCCAGGTTAATCAAAATCTTCACGAGGTGCCTTGTCTTACAATTATTCATGGCTGCACACATATCGGAGAATAACTGAATCAGCCATATGAAATGAACCTTAAAAATCTGGCAGATAGTATTTAATATTCACATAGACATTGATAACAAAATGTGTGAGTAAATTTCCCTAATTTGCAATCGCTCAATGGGCTAGAGCTTATTGAAGCATATCCATCGAAGCTGACATAAACCATCATCCTCGAGAAATAATGGATTGGTTGCTACTAGTTTTACTATGCAAAATTGAAAGTATAAGATGAGAACTCTCATGCTTCAGTTAACAGCACACTTTCTACAGAATTCTGGCTTCCAAAACCTAAATAACAACTCCACAGCCTATCAGAAGTACCCGAAATTATGATCTTCTAATATTTCAACTTTGCACTAGAATGATTTGCACCAGATTTCTTAAAAGATGCATCTTTGTTGGGGAAGCTACCAGAGACATACAAGCTCTCATTAAGGAATAAGGATTGGCATATACAAAAGATGTGGTATATTACTAAAAGATGCATAATCAATATTGCTATAGAAGATATGCATAAATGCTCAGACATCAAAAATTTCTCAAGAGTCAATTTTATCACAGATGACTATGTAATGAAATACAAAGAGGATAACTCCGTCTTTCCATAACATAACTGTAGTGAGTAGTGACCTTATGGAGGACATCATACGCATTCTGAACAAAGATCAGCTTGCAGAAATAGATACACTCATTTCTAAAACGGTGTTCCTAAGACATCCACAAAGACTTATTATTAAACTCATCACTCTCTCAAACGGCGTAAGTCTGGCTACAATTTAGGTTTGCGACACATCTCTAGATAAGACTCACTAGTTGCTGCATTTCTCTAAAACATTCTGTGGCACTATCATCAAACCATAACTAGAAAGCGAAGAAACATAACAGAGGATAAATCACACTCGTGAGACCGAGTTCACACAATCTCGGAACAGATATCGGCAATGCAGGCTACAACTCCGCAAAATAGCACATGAATAGCAAAATTGTAGGCACGAGGAAAGCGTAGACAGATTTTAATTGAAAAAAACAAACGGAATTGAGAATTCACAGACCGAAGAGCTGACAGGCTCGGCGAACGCGATGAGCAGGCCAGCGAAGATCGAGAGGAAGCTCGAGAAGCTTCTGCCAGTAATCGGAAGTGAGGGGAAATGACTTCTCACCAACGAATTCCCCAATTAAATACTCAGCCGTCTCCTGCGGCCGCGCTTCGCCGCCTCGCGGCGTCGATGGTAGTCCCCCCATCGATCGCTACGTAGATCTTCTAGCAGTGGAAATCACAGCAATTTCTTCAATTGTGTGTGTGAGAGCTGAGGATTAACAATGCAAGTAGATCTGGAAACAGAAATCGTGCCTTGCTTATGAAGGTTTATAGCTGGAAATTTCTATGGGTGACTTTCGGATTTACGGTATTTATAGTTAGAAACCAGCCAAAAACCAAAACAATTAATATTGCAGTAAGCTAGTAACTATATAAATTATTTTATTTTCCATTTCCCATTATCTTACTTTATTTACAACGTCAATTGTGAGAACGTTGACCACTTTACGTTATAACTATTATAATTATATTTTCGTTAAAACATCTTATTATCTTATTAACTGAATTGTATTTTGTTGGTGTTAAAATATTAGTATATCGTTAAAACATCTGTGATCAATTGCTAACTCATCATTTAATTGCTAACTACAACTAATTTAAGGCCACATGATTTTAAAAAACGTGTGGTCTACAATTTGCCACGTGTAATTTTCGTTTTTATTAATTAAATCAAAAAAAATTAAAAAAAAACGTCAAATTAAGGCTTTGGATGAAAATGTCAATATAGTGTTTCGAAAATATCAACACAATGCTTTGAGAATGTCAACACAATGCTTTAAGAATGTTAACCCATTGCTTATATTGACATTCTACATATATTATACTGACATATTTTATATTACATGTTGACATTTTCTGCTATACGAAAAAATTAAAAAAATTTGAAATTTTATTCAAATTTTGACGTCGAAACATATGCATGTATGATATCATTGGAATCCTTATGAAATTATCTTTAATTTGGTATATGTTATATGAATTAAAAGTTTTGGAATTTCTTTTAAAAGTTAATTATAATTAAACATGTAGTTAATTGACATTAATACCCCTAGTGATATTTTTTGGAATTAATACTATGGCTTTATTGACGTTTTTCGTTAATCGTATTGACATTTATGGATTAATGATCTAAGCCCTTAATTTAAATATCTAATGGCTATTATTTAGTTGTAGTTAGCAATTAAGTTATGAGTTAGCAATATAACACTCCCCTCTAATTATATGACTATTATATTTAGCAATCTAATGAAATTTTTTTTGGGTACATAACTGCGGGCAGCGCCCCAAAAGAGAAACTAAGAAACACATAATCTATCATGAAGCAACCAACTGCTTAGAATACTCACCGGTGGATTTTCTAAAACATGAACTCCTCTAGAAAAGTTATATGCATAGTTCGATAAAAAATCAGCTGCAAAGTTACCTTCTATGTGCACATGACGGACCATAACAGACTCAAAATTTTGGAGTAGGTTCCGTACCTTGTGTACTATGGAGCGACAATTGACCGAGATATCAAAATTTTCTAGAATAATAGCGACTCCAACAATCCATACCTTCCACACATCTAAAAGGAATTATAGGGCCATGCCATTAATAAATTGCGTAAGAAAAACTTAGCATAAAGTTATGGCAGTCGGTAGATACAATGTCACAACGATTCATTATATCAACACAATGTATAAGACCATCTCCAAGGGTACTCTAAAACCTAAAATGGGATAGGTATTTAGCTCTAATAGTACTCAAAAACCAATCTCATTTTTGGTTTTTGAGAAAAAAATACCTATCTTTAGGTTTACACTAAACAAAAACCTAAAATTTTTTCAAACGTGAGTAAAAAAGGCATAATTTGGAGAATATTCTTTTAAGTTTGAGTTTAGTGTAAATGGTTGGAGTAAAATCAATATTTAGTGTGACATTTACACTAAAATGAATTTGAGTTTAGTGGAATGATTGGAGATGCTTTCACCAGTCTGCAACTCAAGATTAAGCAATAAATTTGGGGAACAACTATTTTACTCTTTTGTCATGGTGTAATAAATTAAGATAAGGGGGTTTAATTATGATGTGTCCCCAACTTTAGGTGTTTTCTATAGAGGTAGGTTTTATAACTAGTTTTTGAGTATATACTGTATTATATTTTGATAGATTGTTTGGTTTGCAAATTTATTATTACATGAAAAAAGCTTGAGCCTAACATCGTTTCGAGGGCTCATCAAAAATTATAACTTGCTAAATAAACACACGTGAAATCAATGTAAAAATTATTTTCTTGACCTGACTTGCAAATTAACCATAAAAAAAAATTATTTATGTCCCGTTTTGCAAAATCTAACGGCGGAATGATGAGATCATCTTGTTGGACTCTTCGGTGAAAGGGTTTAAAGAATTATGAATTTTTTCTAAAAAATATTTATATCCATAATACGTATTCTACTAAGTAATACTACTATATTGCATATAAAACATCTTATTAAATGGGCCTAAGCTGGGATGGACTTAGAAATACATATAAAAAGGTTCGGCCCAACCCATTTCAGACGTGAACCTGGGATGGGGCCTCTGAGGGCTTGGGTTGGCCCAACTGGACCAACTTTTTTGACAACTCTATACAGTCGAGGACACAAAATGCATCCTAATGTTAAACGGCATATAATCCCAAGTGGTTTAGTTATTTTCCAACGTAATGACAATATGAAAGATTTGGCAAAGTGGGAAAAGTTAAGACTTTGTCTGAGTGACAGCCCATGCATTTGTTCACGAATAGCATGTGCAAAGTATTGCAGAGCTGACAGACATTTAGCATCATCTCTTGTGATCTTTATTCAATTTCAAATCTAGCACCTTCCATTTTATCTCAAAATAGTCTTGTGAAAGACAATCTAGTTATCATCATGGTTCATATATTATAAAATATACTATGAGGGTTGAAATCACTTTTTTTATTTCATTTGCCAAGTTGACAGTGAACTCAAGACAAGATTTCACTTTTATGAAATGGGTGCACAAACAATTGAGACGAGATCAAACTATAGCCCCTTTCATTTTAGAATGATGCCATACTCTATTTTTCATTTTAATCTTTCAAATACTTTTTATTTACCAAAACTGTACTACTATTTTCTATAAGTTTGTTGTTCACAAGAAAGAAAATATTCTAGTGTTCAAGAAGTATTGTTTTAATATTTCTTGTGCGTGACATAGTTATTTGGTGTATAACTCGTACCTCTAAATAAAAAATCCTTGATTTGTCATTACAACGATTAATCCAATTCAAAACCAATGCCCCTTGAGTTATTGAATTGTGTCTCACTACCAAATTTAGTAAGTATAATTAATTACTATACTATATGGTGGAATCACAAATTCACAATGACCTTAGATATGAACATCATTGGCATCCATATGCAGAAAAAATAAAGATGTTCTTGAACATGAAATAACAATCAAAGTCATGGTTAATGAGGGCATAAAAATACTTCTTTTAGCTAAAGATAGTTCATTTTACACTTGAATTCAGTCACACAAATATTCAAGACTCCTTTAATCAATCTTGAATTCTTGATCCATCAATCTGCAAATAAACTCAGCAACCACATAACCACTCAATCATCTAAGGATCATCCAAAACAAAGTTATTGAAGAGTTGATTTTCTGCTTGCTGTATCCTTTCAATTTCTAATTACACACTTCCTAGATCCAGTAAATCAACTAGATCACAAGGTCTAGAGACTCACAAGACTGGAAGTCTGGTCGTTGGTACGCAAGCAAACCTTCAAAACCCTCAACCACAGATACTAAACTAGCACAGGGAAGTAGGGATCGATCCCACAGAGATGGACTCGTAAAATACATGCGTAGAGAATTGGAAACTATTTTTGGGTTGGCTGCTGCCACGCATATTTTGGGTTGAGGAATTTAACTAAGTGAATTTGGAAATAAAGTATGCTATGCTAACTGCTAGATCTAGGCAAAAAAATGAATTATGTATAAGAACTAAGTCAAATCAACTACTAGATCTGGGACTTCTACGAACATCTCTAGACCAAGGAGATTAAAACAAGTGGGGACCAAACTCTGAAAAAGGTAAGTACGGACAGAATCGAATCTGCAGCCTAACTAACTAAAGCATCAACTGAAAATGACTTCATCTTCTTCAACGAACACAAATAAATGCAGAGATCAAGAAAAACAAACTCAGATGTAGATTGGAAACATAATTTTAACGGTAAACGAAACAACGACGGAAATCACACTACTAGACGAAGCAAACCAAGCAGAACAAAATCCCCATAATCTCATGCACAAATTTCACCTCCCCTGTTCAGATCCACACTTCGGATGCTAAATCCACTCCGGATCCAAGCATCCGAACAAAAATCCAACCGAACACAACTTCAATACCACGATTCTCGAATCTCCTAAAATATTCAGCAACAAATTCAAGAGAACATCTCAAATAAACAAACCAAAATAGCAAGCGTCATAATAATCAACACGAAATCCAACTTCATCAAGGCAAATCAAACGTAAACAGAACGGTTAAACTAATCCAGCAACAAAAACAGCAAGCTCGACTTCCAAAAGTGAAGTTCGAGACGGAACAGAGTAGTAAACAGAAATTAAGAGAACAATTGTTTCTTCGCCCTCAAGGGACGGTGATGCACTGATACGAGACTCCTGAAAACGAAAACCACCCCAAATTTCCCATATCCCTAGTGTGTGTGCTAAGAGCGTGACTGTGTGTGGAGTGTAACCGATCTGCCATTCTTGTTGCGCACTCCTTTATTTATAAGCTTCGAGGTGGGGCCCAGCGAGGTATTGATTGACTTGATTGCCCTCAGCTTTTGGCTTCCTTCCTCTAGCTTTTCCTCGTGATTCCGTTCCTGCTCCTCGCTAGATATCCTCCTCCAGCATCTCCTGGATCTAGCGCTACACACACACCTGGCTTAACAAAACTTGTTAGATCCAGCAGAAATGTGATGTTTTTCACTACATAACCAATGCATGAAATTAGCCTTATCAAACTGCTCACACTTAAACCATACTTGTCCTCAAGTATAAAGACAAGAAGAAAAGAAGAATAAGGCGAATTTCAAGCATGGTTATCCCCTTGACCGACTCTACAGACTCTAGACAAAACTCCTACACCTAGACACAACTGAGGCAAAGCTAGACACTAAAACAAAGAGTACATAATCACATAGGATGAAAACATATAAACACATATGCATGAACTGGTTTCAACTTTTAGGCAACCGTCCCCACAAGATTAAGATCAATCCAACAGGCTGCACTCCTCCAAATAGGCCCTTTTCTCCCCTCTACCTAGCCAATCTGTCAGCTCGTCAAGATAGCCTTTTACTTCCCCAATTGTTAGATTCACTCGATCACTCATTCCTCACCAGGGATGTTAGGACCGATTCTCTCTTAAGTTATTGCCAACCACTGAAGCCTCGGGTTATGAGAATTTCCTCCTTCTATCCTCCGTCACTATCCCCCTTTTTTTTCTTTTTTTTTTTTTTTTTTTTTCTTTCTTTCTGGACTTCGTCCAGCTTATACCTCCTTGATTTCCTGGACTTCGTCCAGCTTATACCTCCTTGATTTTTTTCTCTCTTTTTATTTCCTCCTCTGGACTTCGTCCAGCTTATACCTCCAGATTTTATGATTATATATTTTCTCCTTTCCCTTTTTTTTATTATTTTTTTCTTTTCTCTTTTCCTTCAGCATTCAGTGGCAGACTTTTGACATGTGTTAGCTCTAAGTGTTATCACAGGCTTATAACTCACCTCTAGAGTAGGGCTTCACAACTAGGCAAGTAAAGGCATTTACTATCGTTCTTGCTTCATTCAGATTGGTTCGGCTTACTAAAGAATCAGGCTTCTAAGTTGGAATACCTCCTATTTTCAATTACTCTCCCTAAGGGAATCTGCCGTATTATATCCACTAGTTCATGCGATACAATCCTAGACCTACAACTCCTCAAAGCATAATAACACTGCATTGATTCCTCTCCCCCTCCCACTTCACTCAAGCTTGTCCTCAAGCCATCGTCGTGAAGGGGGGAAAACAGAGAATTCAATGCAGAATTAAACAACAATTTCACTTCTCACACTTAGACCGAGCAACGGGCTAAGTGGGAGAAGAATAAACCAACAGAAAACATAGAACTTCTCACACTTAGACCAAGCATTGGGCTAAGTGGGAGAAGATAGCATAAAACACAGCAACGCATGGAAATAAAACACAGAAAAAAAAACACAAAAACTAAAATTTACTTGGTCTGGGGAAATTGCTCATTTCTGGGGCTGGCTCCCGCGAGAGCCAGACGGTGGTGGAACACTGGGGCGGTTTGTTTTCACTTACTTCTTCGCTGGTTGCTCCAGCTCTTCCTTTCCTTCTGCAGCTTGATCGAGTCCTGGTTTCCTCATTAGCATTTTCGTCCTCGGTGGATTTGGAACTTTCTCGGGAATAGTCGGGGTGGTCAACTGCTGGAATGGCTTGATCGAGGGACTGCTGTGGATGATCTTCTGTGCCTCGCCACTTGACCCAGGAGTCGACTTCGACTGGGTCAAGGGAAGCGTCTGATGCAGCCATTTCAACATCCTCGTAGATATCTCTACAGCTTCCGCCACTCTTTCACTTTGCTTGGCACATTTCGTGGCCAAATCTGCTACGTTGCTGCTCAGACCTTTTACTTCTTCCCGACTCCCATTGAGTTCCTTCATCATCTCCTTTTTCATCAGTTGCATTTCCTTTTTCATGTCCTGCACCTCCTTCCTAAGCTCTTCCACCTCTTCACTTGGCATGGCCTCCTCAGCTTCCTCCGGCTCCGCCTTCGCTTTATCTCCCAGCGAATAGAAGTAAGTCTTGTTGCCTTGAGTTTGCAACAAGCCCTTGTTGAAGAAGTAGTCTACGCTGAAAACCTCTGGGCGGTCGCACATCACGACCTCGGGAGCAAGCTCGGCGATCTTCACCTCAATGTTTCGTTGCAGGTAGGCGCCGATGAGGTGGCAAGTATACATGTGGCGTGAGGGATTGCTCGTCATCTGGTGACAGGCCTGAGCCAGCCAATATCCCAAATGTACCTTGATGCCATTGGCCATGCACCAAGTGAAATATAGGTCGGTGGTTGTAAGAGCGGCATTTGCTGTCCCCATCAGATTGTAGCTGATAAAAGTTTGGGCGAAACGAAGGATGCGGTCTTGGATATGAGAGGCCTTCGAGTAGCTTGACTTGAATGCACCCGCTTGAGAGTGAGTGAGCGACTCCCATGCTGACTGCACATTGAAACCGGGTGTGTTCTTTGGTAGCCCAATCATCCTCTCGTTCCACTCCCCTTCATCATCCTCCTCTGGAGTGAGCACCCCCATACGGAGTGACCATTCTCTGATGCTAATCTCATGTTCTTCGTTGAACATCCGGAAGGTAATGGAGTCTGCATCCAAGTCAGTAGTGTTTTTAAACCGAAAGGTGGAGAAAAACTCCCTCGCCAGATCCACCGGAACCTTTACTCTGCTATGCTGCAGCAGCCACTCAAAACCAATTGAGGAAATGCAAGCACAGAACTCTTCGTCGCTTGCAATCTTTACTAGTTCCTTCGGCCGATATTGCTTCCCAGACTTCGTCATCTTTCCCGTGCCACACCTTTCCTTGTAAATAGCGGCCCTCTTCGGATCGTCGAACTTCCTCATAGCTTGCAACAATTTTTTCGTTAACAACACCTTCGGGCGTCCAGCGATAGGCTCCTCCTCCACTTCCTCAGAGTCAGACTCCGGCAGGGGAGTCTGTTCGTCTTGATGCTCCGTGGAGGGTTCCTCGACCACTGGGGAAAAAGGTTCCTCGACCTCCTTGACGGAGGTAGCTTTCCTCGATCGGGTAGTTGCATGGCCTTTCCCTTTCTTTTTCTTCTCGTTTTCCAGACGGCTCTCCTCAGCCGTTGAGTCCTCTTGTGCCACTTCGTCAACTTCATCCAGTAAGCTTCTCCTGGTGCGCCTTCGCTCAGCCCTTTCGTCTACAGCGGGCTCATCTTTCTCTTCCGGTTCATCTACCAAATCCACAATTAAATGGAGCCCCTCCACGTCGGGCTCCTGTACATCAGTCTGCTGCATCTCCGCAGCATCCTCAAACTTCTCAGGGGTTGCCCCCTCACCTTCAACCATCGGGGTTGCCCCCTCAATGTAAACGGGGCTTCCCCCCCCAATATCGAGTAGAGTACCCTCCTCGTCGGCAGGGGTACCCCCTTCCTTCCCCTTATCACCCTCAAGATTAGGGTCCTCGAATTTTCCTATCTCTGTCTCGTCACCCTCAAGATTAGGGTCCTCGAATTTTCCTATCTCTGTCTCGTCACCCTCAAGATTAGGGTTCTCAAAATTACCTGTCTCTGTATCGTCACCGTCCCCGCCTTCCTTTCCGTCCCTTTTTCCGCCGTCCTTTTGCCTACCTCCGACATCATCCGCCTCCTCTGGGACTATTTCTGTGTTTGTCGGTTCAGATCTACACGCTTCCGCCTCTCCTTGCAGCGCTTTCTCATGAGAGACGGAAGGTCGGGCTGACGAATCGTCTGGTACCGACGTCGGCACAGTGATCGCCGCGGATGGCATCATATTGGCAAAGAATAGGGCGTAGACCTCCTTCGCCTTTTCGACGCACCCTACCTTCTGCGTCAGATCGGCCAGCAAGGCCGGGTCGTAGACTATTTGTGGAGAATTTCCGGCGGGATTAGTGGATTCCATTACTCAGATCTGCAATTCAAACAAAAACTCGGCCGATTTGGTTAGGGTTTGTAAGCTTAGAGAGAGAATGACAGTAGAGAGAGGGAGGAGCAAGTTGTGAAATTATTATGTGGAGAGAGAAGGTCGGTTCGCATCTTTTACACAGAAGAGAGAGACGGTTGCAGGCATGACATCAGCGACCGTACTCCTCCATAATTGTCGGCATTTTGAATTTCAAATTATAACTTCCCTCCTCAACTGCTCCTTCATGCACTCTTCCTCTAATTGATTCCCTTGACCGCGACCTAAAAAAATATGAAGACCCCAGACTCCTGGGTCAAGGTTAAAGTACGAGACATAAATCCCCTTTGAGTTTGGGTCTTCGAAAATTTTTTTGGAAATTTTTGAATTTTTATTTTGTTTGGATTTTCTTTGTCTTCTAAAGCAATTAAACTATGTACAATTACCTTTGAATATTCTCGAATCCCCTGGATCAGTGTGTAAAAACATAACATTTCCCTTGACCCAGGAGTTCATCGAGAATATTCCTTTGTCTGGCTAAGTGATAACTGAGAGCGCACGTAGTGGTATTTCCTCCACTACGCATAGCTCAGAATTATCCCTATAGACTTTCAATCTATGGCCATTAACAAGAAAAGGGACCGAGTTAGGAGCACTTCCCTGGATTTCCACTGCTCCGTGTGCGCGGAGGCCAACGATGGTATATGGACCTACCCACTTTGACTTCAACTTCCCTGGCATTAGCTTGAGTCTGGACTGAAATAGAAGTACTTTCTGCCCCACCTGAAGTTCCTTGACCCGGAGGTTCTTGTCGTGCCAGAGCTTCGTTCTTTCCTTGTACCACATTGCTGAATCGAATGCCTCTAGCCGTAGTTCCTCCAGCTCCTGTAATTGCAGCTTCCTTTCTTCTTCACATGCCACAGACTTCATATTCATTTCCTTAATGGCCCAGTATGCCTTGTGCTCCACTTCCACGGGTAAGTGACACATTTTCCCAAACACCAACCTATAAGGTGACATCCCGATTGGTGTCTTGTAAGCAGTTCTATACGCCCACAAAGCATCGTCAAGGCGTTTACTCCAATCCTTCCTTGTGGTGTTAACTGATTTTTCCAAAATACTCTTTATCTCCCTATTAGAGACTTCAGCTTGCCCATTCGATTGGGGGTGATATGGTGTAGACAATCTATGATGCACGCCGTATTTCCTCATGAGCGCTTCTATAGTGCGGTTGCAGAAGTGTGTTCCTTGATCTGAGATAATCGCTCTAGGAACTCCATATCTGCTGAAAATGTTTGACTTCAGAAACTTGGCCACCTCTTTAGACTCACAAGTGGGCGTAGCCTTCGCCTCTATCCATTTGGAAACGTAGTCTACAGCGACCAATATGTAAGCATTTCCGTACGACGACGGAAATGGGCCCATAAAATCCATCCCCCAAACATCGAAAATTTCGCAGATCACTATGGGCACTTGGGGCATCTCATCTCGTCTCGAGATTCCCCCTGTCTGTTGACACCTTTCGCAGCATTGACAGTATTCAAAGGCATCCTTGTTCAATGTAGGCCAGTAGAATCCACTGTCTAGAACTTTCCTTGCGGTTCTCCTTGGTCCGAAATGCCCTCCACACGCCAAGGAGTGACAATGATGGAGTACATCTCTTTGTTCCCATTCAGGAATGCAACGTCGAATTATCTGATCTGCACACATCTTCCAAAGATAAGGATCATCCCAGAAGTAATATTTGGCTTCGCTTTTAAGCTTCATCTTCTGGGCCCGGGAGGCTTCCTCTGAACTTGGCACCTCTCCCGTGACCAAGTAATTTGCCAGGTCTGCGTACCATGGTTCTGCGTTACGTACGCGCTTTCCTCGATCAGATTCTCCTGGACCGGTTAAAACTAAGACAGATTCCCAGCTTATCGGTCTAGGTGGTTCGTCCATATAGTACAAATGCTCTTCGGGAAAAACATCGGGAATAGCCTCGTCCGTATCTCCTTGATGAATTCTACTCAAGTGGTCAGCCACTCGATTCTCTGTTCCTCTTTTGTCTCTTACTTCCCAATCAAACTCCTGTAGAAGTAGGACCCATCGAATTAGCCTTGGCTTTGATTCTTTCTTAGCTAGCAAGTACTTTATTGCTGCATGATCAGTGAAAACAATAACCTTTGACCCAAGAAGATAAGGGCGGAATTTTTCGAACGAGTAGACGACAGCCAACATTTCCTTCTCCGTAGTATCGTAATTCTTCTGAGCTTGATTTAGTGTCTTGGACGCATAGAGAATTACGTAGTTTTTCCCATCTATCTTCTGCCCTAGGACGGCTCCCACAGCGAAATCGCTCGCGTCGCACATTATCTCAAAAGGGTGATTCCAGTCCGGTGCCCTGATAATTGGTGCGGACACTAGTCTCTCCTTGAGCAATTGAAATGCCCTCTTGCATCCCTCATCAAACTCGAACTCCACATCGTTGTGCAGCAAATGAGTGAGTGGTTGCGCAATTTTTGCAAAGTCCTTGATAAACCTTCGATAAAACCCTGCGTGACCGAGGAATCCTCTAACTTCCTTTTGATTTGTAGGGTAAGGTAGCTTTGCAATCACTTCCACCTTTGCCTTGTCCACTTGTATTCCTCTTTCAGAGACCACATGACCTAAAACAATCCCCTCAGTTACCATGAAGTGACATTTTTCAAAATTCAGAACTAGATGTTTCTCTTGACATCTTTGCAGCACTAGGTCAAGGCTGGCTAAACAAGTGTCAAATGAGCCTCCATATACAGTGAAATCATCCATGAATATCTCGATGCACACCTCTAGTAGATCCGAAAAAATACTCATCATACAACGTTGGAATGTCCCTGGTGCATTACATAGACCAAATGGCATCCTTCGGTAGGCATAAGTTCCAAAAGGGCATGTAAATGTGGTCTTTTCCTGGTCCTCTGGGTTCACGAAAATCTGGAAATAACCGCTATATCCGTCGAGGAAACAGAAATACTGTTTGCCAGCCAGCCTCTCTAGCATCTGGTCAATGAATGGTAAAGGAAAATGATCCTTTTTGGTGGCTTCATTTAGTTTCCTATAGTCAATGCACATCCTCCATCCAGTGACCAGTCGAGTAGGCACCAACTCGTTCTTGTCATTCTTCACCACTTGTATTCCAGACTTCTTAGGTACCATGTGAACCGGACTGACCCACTCGCTATCTGGAATAGAGTATATGATTCCAAGGGACAGTAGTTTCAGAACTTCCTTGAGCACTTCCTCCCTCATGTTTGGATTCAGTTTCCTTTGTGGATCACGCCGAGCCTTTGCCCCTTCCTCTAGTCTGATGTGGTGCATGCAAAGATCAGGGCTAATTCCAACTAGGTCAGAAAGTGTCCACCCTATGGCCTTCTTGTTCCTCCTTATTACTTCCAGCAGCGCACTCTCTTGGTCTTCAGTCAAGCGGCTGTTAATTATCACTGGACAAGTTTCTCCTTCCTCCAGGTATGCATACTTTAAATTTTCAGGCAAAGTTTTCAACTCCTTCTTCGGTGTGATGGCTTCCTGAGGTAAAGGGTTCTCCGCCTTACTTCTTGGCGCCATTTCCTCTAGATTCGCTCCCTCGTCTGGGCTCTTCTCCTGAACAGATCTGGCTGATTGGAATGATAGTGGCTGGTGGCAGAATGCCATGATCGCTTCATTGATCTGATCATCTGTCAAGTCCTGTGTGAAAAAAGTTTCACACCATCCTGTCACCTCCTTTTCTACAGTCTGGCTCAGCTCCGAATTGTCAAACTGTTCCTGCATTAGTTCAGTCTCAAGATATTCTTGGACTAGGGGGTTAATTACATCTACAACATGCAAGTTTTCAACATCAAGCGGTTTTTTCATAGCTTCTTCAATGTTGAAGGTGTATTTCTCCCCATGATAGTCCAGGCATATGGTTCCATCAAACACATCAATAACAGTCTTCGCGGTGCGAAGGAAGGGTCTCCCCAGTAACACCCCACTAGACTCAGCAGATTCATTACCCCTCATTTTTATCACATGAAAATCAGCTGGGTATAGGAAATCATGCACTCTGACTATGACATTTTCCAATACTCCCTCAGGCGATATGCATGTTCTATCGGCCAACTGAATCACTACTTTAGTATCGACCAAACTGACTCCCACCAATTTTTTATATATTGACAGCGGTAGGACATTTATCGAAGCACCTAGATCACACATGGCATGCTCAATTTTAATATCACCTATAGAAATAGGAAGAGTGAACATACCTGGATCTGTACACTTTGACGGCATCCTCCTCTTTTGTATCACGGCGGATACATTTTCTCCTATAACAATCTTCCCATCAGGTTTGGTTTTTCCTGCTATGAATTCCTTGATGAACTTGCTGAAGGTGGGTATTTTCAGAGCCTGCAAAAAGGGTAGGTTAATCTCCAGCTTACTAAATATTTCCACAAGGTCCTCAGTATCATCTTTCTTTTTCTTGGCTTCTCCTCGATATGGGAATGGTTTGGGTCGCTTTACTGCATTCGTGGAACTCCCTGCTGGGGCTGCACCTGTCTCCCTGCTTCCCTCTTTAAGTTCCAACTCAGGTTCTGGATCAAGGAAAAATGGGTCACTTAGTCGAGGCATAGATCCCCTTAAATCTCCCTCCTGGAGGTCATCCTGTATAGGAATTTCTCTGAGTCCAGGATCATCTCCTCGAGACTTCTGATTCCCCTTTTCTCCGTTCATCTGTGAGGGTGTCTCCTCGTTTATCACTTGCTTCGGTCCTTCATAGCCTTTCCCCGATCTCAAGGTAATTTGACTAATATTTGCTCGGTCTGGTGGTTTGACAGTGGCAGGCAATTTCCCTTCATTTCCCCGCATTTCGTTCAGCGACGTGGCCAACTGGGACATCTGCTTTGCCAACATGTCCATGGCAGACTTCTGCTCCTGCTGGGCATCTTGAATTTTGTGCACCACGTCATTGTTAGCCTGCATGTTATTCTGCATGTGTTGTTGGAAATTTACCAGGTCATGCACCATGTCATCAAGATTCCGCTGTGGTCGGAAACCTTGAATTGAACTGGGATTAAATCCTTGATTTTGATTGGTTCCAACCACCTGGTTCTGGCGAAAATTTCCCTGACCTCCTTGATTATTGTTGTACTGGGTTGCTGGACCTGGGTGACTCTGTTGGAAATTTTGATTGTTTCCTGAATTGTTCCTCTGATGCGGTGGCACATAAGAATTCCCTTGGTTGCTCTGGTTCCTGTTGTTCCAGTTATGCTGATCCCCTTGGTTACGGAAATTCCAGTTGTTCAGCCCCTCTTGCTGCTTCCCTGCCCAGTTAGAATTATGCTGTGGTCCTTCCTGATTCCGGCTGGGCCATGTCTGCTGGTTCTCCGCTGGACCTGGGTGTTGTGACTGTGGTTGTTGGTTCCCTTCAGCCCATCTGAAACAAGGATTGTCCCTCCATGGTGCCTCCTTAATCTTCCACTGGTTCCAGTTGGTATTTTGATTACTTTGATTCCAATTCCCCATTGCATTCACTTGAGCTTGGAAATCTCCATCGAGTGAGGGATTATTGTAAAATTGAAGCTGATGTTCCTCTTGACCTGGGTTTTTTTCCTTATCAGTCGACCCAGGGGTATTTTTCTTTTCAATGGCATTTAGCAGTGCCTTCTCCAGTCGATCTATTCTGTCTCTAACCTCTTCTCCTTCTCGTTCCTTAACTGTGTTCGCGGAGCTTCTCCTCATGATAGCACGCGGGCAGTCATACGCCTTCTTCGCGTCGATTAATCTTCCCAGAATCTCGCGTGCCTCGCTTGCCTTATTCTTGGTGAAATTCCCCCCGCTCGAGGAATTCATTAAGTCCTTGGACTCAGGATTTGCCCCTTCGTAGAATAGATAAAATGTTTCAGCCTCCGTCATCCTGTGATTTGGGCAAGCGTCAAGCAGGCCTTTAAACCGAGACCAATATTGGCTTAAAGATTCATCGTAGTCCTGCTTACACTCTTGAATTTCTTTTTTCAAAGCGTTTGTCTTATTGGACGGAAAGAAATAGTCCAGGAACTCCAATTTGAAATCCCTCCATGTGGTGATCGAGTCAGGTGGAAGCCTCAGCAACCAAGTGTTTGCCTCTCCTTTCAATGCAAATGGAATCGCTCGCAGGCGATAGTCCTCCTCGGTAGTTTCGTTAGGCCTTTTCTGGATGCTACATAGCTTACTAAACTCGTTCAAAAACTCATAAGGACACTCATTCCTCCGTCCAGAGAATGTAGGTAAAACGCCCAGCACATTCGTCTTGATCTCAATAGACCGCTGACGTTGATTTGACACTATGGCATGAGCTGGCTCTCCGTCGAGATGTGCAGTTAGCGAACCAATCTCTGGGTCTAGGTCCACTAAGTTTGCCATTACAGACTCCTCTTCCTCCCTTTCCGAATGCTCAGTTTCTGACGACGACCGTGAATCCTCTTTCCCCGATGAATTCCACTCTTCTTCACTCCCTGATTCAAACGGAAATGGATCTACAGTTGACAACCCCGATCTGGTAGTTATGGCGGATGTTGATTCCTTAACTTGTCACTTCAACTGCACGTTCCTTGACCAAGATGGGTTGCTCCAGATTCCTGACCTTGAGCCCTTGCTCATAAACTGCCAAAAGCGAAATTCAAAAGATTAAAACTATTTACACCAAATCTCTAAACACATAAACAAACTACGCCATCCATCCCCGGCAACGGCGCCATTTGAAGAGTTGATTTTCTGCTTGCTGTATCCTTTCAATTTCTAATTACACACTTCCTAGATCCAGTAAATCAACTAGATCACAAGGTCTAGAGACTCACAAGACTGGAAGTCTGGTCGTTGGTACGCAAGCAAACCTTCAAAACCCTCAACCACAGATACTAAACTAGCACAGGGAAGTAGGGATCGATCCCACAGAGATGGACTCGTAAAATACATGCGTAGAGAATTGGAAACTATTTTTGGGTTGGCTGCTGCCACGCATATTTTGGGTTGAGGAATTTAACTAAGTGAATTTGGAAATAAAGTATGCTATGCTAACTGCTAGATCTAGGCAAAAAAATGAATTATGTATAAGAACTAAGTCAAATCAACTACTAGATCTGGGACTTCTACGAACATCTCTAGACCAAGGAGATTAAAACAAGTGGGGACCAAACTCTGAAAAAGGTAAGTACGGACAGAATCGAATCTGCAGCCTAACTAACTAAAGCATCAACTGAAAATGACTTCATCTTCTTCAACGAACACAAATAAATGCAGAGATCAAGAAAAACAAACTCAGATGTAGATTGGAAACATAATTTTAACGGTAAACGAAACAACGACGGAAATCACACTACTAGACGAAGCAAACCAAGCAGAACAAAATCCCCATAATCTCATGCACAAATTTCACCTCCCCTGTTCAGATCCACACTTCGGATGCTAAATCCACTCCGGATCCAAGCATCCGAACAAAAATCCAACCGAACACAACTTCAATACCACGATTCTCGAATCTCCTAAAATATTCAGCAACAAATTCAAGAGAACATCTCAAATAAACAAACCAAAATAGCAAGCGTCATAATAATCAACACGAAATCCAACTTCATCAAGGCAAATCAAACGTAAACAGAACGGTTAAACTAATCCAGCAACAAAAACAGCAAGCTCGACTTCCAAAAGTGAAGTTCGAGACGGAACAGAGTAGTAAACAGAAATTAAGAGAACAATTGTTTCTTCGCCCTCAAGGGACGGTGATGCACTGATACGAGACTCCTGAAAACGAAAACCACCCCAAATTTCCCATATCCCTAGTGTGTGTGCTAAGAGCGTGACTGTGTGTGGAGTGTAACCGATCTGCCATTCTTGTTGCGCACTCCTTTATTTATAAGCTTCGAGGTGGGGCCCAGCGAGGTATTGATTGACTTGATTGCCCTCAGCTTTTGGCTTCCTTCCTCTAGCTTTTCCTCGTGATTCCGTTCCTGCTCCTCGCTAGATATCCTCCTCCAGCATCTCCTGGATCTAGCGCTACACACACACCTGGCTTAACAAAACTTGTTAGATCCAGCAGAAATGTGATGTTTTTCACTACATAACCAATGCATGAAATTAGCCTTATCAGTTATCAATCTCATCTTCAAATGCTCCATTGATCAAATCTCCCCAAAACCCTTCATCAAGTGGCTTCTCCACATCAAGATTATGATGATCATCATAATCATCTCTACATTGAATTTGTTCTTCCACAACCATGGATTCCATTGGCAAGGCCTCATACTCCACATGATCAAATCCACCAAATTCTTGAGGCTCCAACTTCACATACAAGTTCTCATCAGCAACAAACTCACCACCAATATTATCAACCTGATCATCTAGGCCTAGCTCTTCGACTCCGAATGCTGCACCATCGATTCTCTTAACCTTCTTCATCTTCCTCTTACCCATTGCCTCCTTCATCTGCTGCAGAAAGGCGGGGCTCTTGATCGCCCTCGCCAAGAAGGTCATTGTCTGCTGCTGCTTCGCCTCGTGCCCCTTGAGCCTCAGCTCCATGTCCCTAAGATCCAAGCTTGTCTGCTGCTGCTGCTGCCTCAGCTTCACCACCTCCATGCTCAACACATGCTTGTCCCTCTTCAACCGCTCGATCTCACCGTCCAATCCAAAGCTTCCCACCTCCAAACAACTGCCAATGCTAGTGTTATTACTAGTACTAGTTGCTGTTGTTGTTGTTGTTGTTGTTATTGTTGTTGTTTTCCTCCTCTTGATGTTCTTCAAGAGATGCCTTTGCCCCTTCAAAAACCCTTCATGGGCAAACTCCCACTTGTCTGGATCCACTTTTCTGAATCCCTGCAACAAAATTTTAAATACATACCAACTTTTCACTAATAATTAGCCCTAAAATAAAATCAAGATTTTGCTAGAAACCTCCAGAAAAAGGGCTGAGACATTAATTAATGAGAGCAGATGAATTCTCTAGAAAATGCAACAGACAAAAGCCCACAACTTGAGATAAATAAAGCATTAACAAATCTGCAACTTGACTGCCTAAATACAAACAAAACAAAACTATTTTTCCACATAAAATAATGTAGAAAAATCTAGGGCATTCTAGCTAGATTCAACAAATCTAGATAAAAACATTCATCCTATTTATTTCATGTACACAAAACAAGAATTTAGAATTCAAACACACACACACACTTACATAGGTATTGAGCTGCCTGACAAAGCTAGAGAAATTGTTGTGTTTGAAGCATCTGGGAAGAAGATTGACAGCAAAGGTCTGAGGATCCCAGACAATGAAACTGTTGTTACCTCGACTCCACGAGACTATCTCATTTGTGTCATTATCTTCTACCAAGTCGTAGGTTTTGCTCAGAAATGGTGGGGGCCCATTTTCATGAAGCCCCTCAATTGGCTGAGGAATTTCTGCTACATCTGAATACATTTAGTTTGGGCATACAGCTGCAGAAAATTGGAGGAGGAGAGGGTTTTTTTTTTTTCTTTTCTTGGGAGATTTGGAGAAGAAGATGCGAGAAATAACAATAACAATAATTATAATAATACAGTGTGTGATTGTGTGAGAGTGATGAGGCGTTTGTTGATAGAGGGACATGAGAAAATATTTTTTTATAGGTTGCGGAAGAAATTTATTGCAATCATAATGTTGGGGTTTGAGGAGGTGTAAAGTTGATGATGGAAGAGGGAAGTGGACATTATGGTGTGGTCATCAAAGATATTCCATTATTTTTCATTTTTTTTTAATTTTAGTTATTAGGAGTAACACACTTCTTATATTTTGCTTTACTCTTATTTTATAACTATAAAAAAAAAGTGTGATATATCTATGAATTACTAACGGTACTGGGCAATCTATATCAAGACAATAGTAAACAGTGTTACATACCGACGAAATAAGGAATTATCCTAGTCTGTCAATAAAAAGGTTACTAATAGAAATTTTCCATTTGTTACAATATTTGCTGATGGAAAAATAGAAATTACCGATGGAAATTCATGTTCGGTGAAATTGTTCTTTTAGTGTATATCGAAGATTTGAGTCACTTTAGATGTGTATATATGACGGTTACTCGAAAAAAAAATATTGTCAAGCAAATGTACTCTACATTAATTAAATCTTTCATGATACACGAATGAACAAGAACACGAACATAAGCATATTTATTCATATATTAGGAATTTAGGATGAATCTGAACTATTAAATAAAGTAAGTATACTAATTAAGTAGATTCAGCGTTATGGATTTGAATTAAAATGTGTAACACGAATCCTCCATGTACAAAATGATCTTTCTCGTCGGCTTAGCTGAAAGGTCACTTTAGTTATTTTATCAATCATGTTTTTCTCTATAATAACCTTTCATGTCTTTTTTACAATTTTAAAATGCATGCTTTGGCTGTTGACCAGTAAAAGTATATTATAAAATACTTGTATCATATATGCCGTCGGCTAATATAAATGCGTTGAGTAACATTACCTATACGGCAATATGCATATAATAGTATATTGCTCCATTATTAGTAATATATAGTGTAAGTTTTTTATATTATAATATTACATTAAATATAGTGTTCTGGGATGCAATTAGATTTATATAATACGTCGTATGAATATAATCTTGCAAGATTTGTTGGGGCTTAGTGCCCAATAAAATGAGGTATAAAGAGTTGGCCTTTTGTTTTAAATTATTAATTTAAATCATGAAACACATTTTTCCACGTCTTGAGATTAACTTGTGGACATCTGTGCATAGCAAGTGGGACAATCTTGATTATAAAATGTATTTCTAGGGTACCCTATTACTTCTTCTTATTTTAATTTCTGGTCAACCACTTCAATTTATTTAGATACTCCATCATACAAGTAAATGCTTGTGAA
This sequence comes from Salvia hispanica, assembly GCF_029641045.1. Classification (NCBI taxonomy): domain Eukaryota; kingdom Viridiplantae; phylum Streptophyta; class Magnoliopsida; order Lamiales; family Lamiaceae; genus Salvia; species Salvia hispanica. The sequence continues at coordinate 4,670,660 of NC_142692.1, read as the reverse complement.
ATATAGTCATTATAAAGCACTGCAGTGCAGCATATGTAGACGACGAAATTTTTGTTAAGAACAACTCTCACTAATGATAAATTTTTAGCCGACTTAATATTTAAGTTAGGCCTCATTGATGATCAACCAAATACTATACTGCAGTATTTCATAGCAATTCAAATTTTCTTAATTAGATATACACATATTTATCCCATTAATCTAAACCTGATGTTTATCTCTTCAAATTCCCTTTTGCAGCTACAATTATAGCATCAACAAACATGGGTGCACATATTCAAAATGGTGAATGCAAGTCTACTGACAAATCTCGCACGTGCATATCAGGTCAGGTCGTAATCGTGTCAACACAATAATAGACACGTACAATTTGTGTTAGTCCACATCAAAAGCGACCTTCATAAATCACAAATTGATCCAGTCAAATAAATACTAGGATACACATCGCATTCCGTATGATGTAGTATAACGTTTCATTTTATAGATGTTGCAAAACACACACAATAATTGTTCAAAAGCAGCATTCATATCCCTATGTAGGATCATCCACTCAAGCATTCGTCTTCTTAAAAACTTTAGCCACAGAATACATACCCCATTATTTCAAGCTCATGTATATCACATGAAAGCTATGGCAGAGCAACCACGCATTCAAAGATTCAGACAGTTTGGGGAGAGAGGTTTTAAGCTGCTGTAGCATCAACTGCTGGACCACCGCCTGCCTTGTTCACAAAGTTATCAACATATTCTTTCCTGCACATAAAAAGACACGGTATTGCTTATATGATGGTTAGAACTGTACAACCCTTTATGATGGGCGGCTATAGGAAAAGGGCGCACCTTGCAGGGAGATGATCGTGAGGGCGATTGAAAGGAGTCCATACAGGGTCACCAACAAATAGCCTCATTGCCTGCATACGCAGATTTTACGTTCAAGGGATGGGTGTCGGTCAGTACTAGACAATTGCACAATATTATAGTGATAAAAATTTAAACAAGAAAGGGTGAACGTGACTGTTATTCTGAACTTACCTTGATGTAATTGTCTGAATCAAGAGTAAAGCGGTGATAAATTCCAGCTGGAAGGACAATCATTGCCCCCTTCTTTACCCAGACGCGGATCCATGCTTCATCACGATCACGCACATCAAAATAACCTTCATGACCAAGAAACTTTCTATTAGGCACTAGGGTAATCTAATAGAAAAGAGTAACAATCAGATGGAGTCAAACATAAAACTTACCGCTTCCAGCAACACAATAGCGGATCTCCTCATCAGTGTGGAGATGTTCTTCATAAAAGTTCTTGATTTTCTCTTCATAATTAGGCAGCTTTTCTGGGCAAACTTCACAAAAATCCTGAGCAAATTGTATTCTGTTACGCTAATGTTGAAAATGAGAAGTAACATACTATGTAAGACATGATTATGAAACATTGAAACTAAACATACCATATAAGAATATCCACGTTCTTCACGAATTTTCTTCAACTCTGGGTCAGTTTCATAATTATCAGCATCAAGCCTCCAGCTAAGCACTCCTAGCTCTGAAAATGACAAGGCAACTATCTTAGAAGCTTAAAAAATGAGAAAGCGGGTAACATCGAATGCATGGTGTACAGTCTAAGCTAAACATTTATTCTGTAACTGTGAAACCTACTCGATAAACTAGGTAGGGCAGATTAGAAGGCATGGTTTTAGATGAGCTCTGTGAGACGATATTTTGCCATACATGGTAGCTATTAAACCTACTTATAACTGAAAGAATGGTTGAAAATCTAATTATATAGTGGGAAATGCAAAGACTGAATACCATCAAGTTTCTCAAATGACACAAATTCCTGTGGATCTCTGTGATGGGGAAGCCTCTGGTCTGCATCACTGTCATCCATGTACCATGCCTGAATAACCTCCTCCCTCGGATCCTGCATCAAATATATGATTAGGAAGGTGAGCATACTTGGAGTGACTTTGTAATTGTTACTCTTTCAATATTCACACAGTCTACTTATGGAGAGGGGAAATAATAATAGCAATGGAAAGAAGATAACCAATCACAATATTGAATTACTGAAACAAACGAACAGTTAATCGACAAGTCAAAGCAAGCCAGGAAAAATAACGTACTACTACTAAAGAAATGGCATTGAAATAAAGTTTTGGATCAACATGAAAATTTGTGGGGGACATAGCTAAAACTGAAGAACTTTTTTATGACCTTAACAGGGAAATATCTCTCTCTATACATATAGATGTATGCAAAACAATAGAGAGACAAACTAAGTGAGTTATGCAGTAGCTGTATGTAAATACCGAATATGTTTAAGCATAAAATCAAAAACTATTTAGGATATGTTGTTCTCATTGCACCACAATTTTATATCATCCACTGAAATAAAGAACATGTTTGCACAAATAGACTGAATAATAGGTCTAATTCCTCTGTTCTTTGCACCAATTCGAATTTCAAGCATATGTATTTGCTAGGCCTCCCGTAGGGCTAACAACATAAGCGTTACTGGGAACAGCCATCAAATCAGGGATTAGAGATGGCATTTTACACAGTTGTACCACGGAGTACTCCGTACTATTTTTATGTATAACAACCAGTTTCACTTGATTACGACAGTTTCTCGAAAAAACACAGTTCCAATCTTTAAATCCACCAACCGATTGCTTCTCTCACCAAATAGCACTATTAAAAAATTAGTTCAATGTCATATTTTGATAAGCAACAAAATGAATGCCAAAAGAAATAGTATAAGCTTGAGATATTATCAAAGTTCAGCTTCCAACATAATCCAACACAACAAAATTGAAGTTCGAGAAGCAAACCAAAAAACAATGTACAATGAAAAAAAAGAGATCAGGGATAACGCAGAACACATGATCGAGATTTATACTACTTAATTAGATCCTCCTACTACCCGCCCGAGAAATTATACAACCAACTACAATCTGATAGCATCGACAAGAAAAACAGAAAAAAGAGGCCTTATCATATCATCTGAGCAAATAAAAATGCAATTTTACATAATTAAGTACTCCAAAATCAATCACATCCTCCAATATCACAGCTTTGCGAAGAAGAAAAGCTAAAATTAAAGAAATTTCTTGCCTTGCTTTCAGAACCCATTCTATCTCTCGCTTGCTCAAACCCTTGCTCAGCAAAGGAATTCAGAAAACGCCTAAATTGGAAAATTCTTATATGTGGAAATGGGAATATATATTGAAATTTCTCTTGTAAGGACTAAAATATCCCTCGGGTGATAACATTTCTGTGTAGAGCATAATTGAACGACGGAAAGTCACTGTGGGCCTTTTGGTCATTTCAAGAAGGGCGATCAAATTTGATTACGAAATTGGAATGGGTGGATGATGGGATTTTTCATTGAATTTCTAATATTCCATTTGATTTTCAGTGGTCCAGTAATTTTCTTTATGTTAATAGGAAATATTCAAATATTTGGACTAAGTTCAAAACTTTAATTTCAAGCTGATATCGTAATTATTCGGTACTAAATTAAGAAGTTATTATTAGTTTCAAAAAAGTCGAGCTTATTTTCTCCAACTCCTCTTTATTCAAAGATTTTATCTCACCGAATATTTATTTTCAAACGTATATCTCAATTTTCACATTAAGCATTCATTTCCACTATTGATTCTACTGTCCATTTATATTCTCTCTTTCATTTCTTTGTGTGGTCATATGATAATCATTTCATAAATTTCTATCATGTATTTGTCCTGTAATCAATAGAGAAATCAATAGTTTGCTCCAAATTGAGTGTGTAAACCTGATTAACACAAGTATATGCACAATTTAACTATAATATCAACACATTATAAAGCCATATTCGGATAACTATAGTAATAAAATGAACACGTTATAAAGTCATATTCGGGTAACTATAGTAACTATATTATCGAACATTGAACTATAGTTCAATAAGCCTCATATTACAATCAATGGCAATTCAGAACTTTAGGTTGCGATCACGACAAATAATTACATAACTTAGAGCCTCAAATCCAAGCCGAAGAGGTAAAGACTAAAGTGTACGAGCTATCTCCCGTAGATACGAGTTATAAGATGGTGATTCTTCAAGAAACTTGAAGTGGCATTCCAAGTGTGGAGTTGATGTATCCCTTCCTTGCCGGATGCCCCTCCTGTGGTCTATTGAAGGCTGTCCAAACCGGCTCTCCCACAAACAATCTCATCAACTATAATCAATTTCTAATTAGTATACTAACCATAATTTCTTTTTTCACTTTTATAATACTAGTAAACATAGTACCTTGATGTAGTTGTGAGTGTCAAGAGTGAAACGGTGGTAAATCCCAGCCGGCAAAACAATGAGATCACCAGCCTTGATCAAGATGCGAATCCAACGGTCATCCTTGTCCCTCACATCAAAGTAGCCACTCCCTTTCAGACAATAACGAATCTCCTCATCACCATGGATGTGCTCAGTGTAAAACCTCTTCAACTTCTCCTCATAATTCTCCACTTTCTCAGGGCACAAGTCAAGCATATCCTTCACCAAATTAAATAACTCACGTTAACGGATCCAGTAAACAAAACTCGTGGGTTCAGACACAATGCTAAGTAAATTGAACTAGTACCATATAACTATATCCTCGGTCTTGTCGGATCTTGTTCAAATCCGGGTCATTCTCATACTTATTCGGATCCAAATTCCAGTAGAGAACTCCAAGATCCGCTAACTGATCCAATGAAACGTATTCGGGTGGGTTCTTTTGATGTGGGAGCCTTTGATCGTCATCATTTTCTTGCATAAACCATGCCTATACATACATACCACCAAAATTAATATTCTAATATTTCAAACAAACAAAAAATGGGTTTTATTCCAAACATACCTCAATCGCCATGGGAGTCGATGTAATTTCAAGATAGAATTAATTAGGTCAAGGTTTGGTGAGGAGGAAAGTGAATTCACAATTGTTTGGATTTTATTTGAGGGAATTTGCTTGGTACTTTGCCATGTGGGGCATTATTGTCCATTGGATTTTGGTGGTATTGATTTATTTAACCTTTTCTGATGCTTTTAAAAAATCCATAGATTATTATGAGAATCAAAGTTCTAGAGCAAGGTACAAAACTACAAAAGGACAACCATTCTACATCTTCAAGAAATATACACGTGGAAACCCAAAGCCCACAATTGAATTTCAGCCCAATAACAAGCCCACAATTGAATTATGTTAGAGCAAAACATGAAATTGCACTATTCAATTGTTGTGATATGAGCTCCATAGTCTTGGTAGCATTAATATGTTACATTTATTGAACTAGGTAGATCTCCTAAAATTCTTAAATTTGAATACCTTTTTTAACTGTACATTTGGCAATTTCGGCTGGCCTGCATTCATACAATTTGGGATCATGTTTTTGGTCATCATACCACAGGCCTAAAAATAGTTTGTAAGCAGCTGGTGAAAAATCAATACCACTCATCTGTCACATCTATTAAATAGCTACTATGAATTTAATGAATTTAGATACAAGTATTACAAGGAACGAATTTTGCATTTTAAAAAAAAATTTAGTCTAAATTCTAAAATACCTCAAGTCCCTAAGAGATATTTTTGCTTTTTAGTCCAAAAGAATTTGATATTATAATAAAGTTTAGGTACTAAAAATATAGTTCACTGAAACCAAGTAAAAAAACTATTAAAATAAATTTCACATAACGGATATTGAAATTATTTTACACTTAGAACCACAACAAAAAGCAACTATGTTTTAAAAATTGAATATATAAATAAAACATGATTCTCTCTAAATTCATTTTTATAAATTATTGATTAAACTGTAGACACTATATAAATTTTGTCCCATCTTAGTAGTATTCTCTTAAAAATATACAACAATTTTCATAATTTAAAGTAATAATTTTTTTTTAAGTAATAATTTACTTTATGAGAATATCCATATATTGTATGTATAGGTTTAATGGTTATGGAGTAACTATTAAAAGTTAATTACACATTACAGTTTCTTTGCTACAGTAATGACGTGCCATTTTAAGAAATGCGAAAAATATCTCAATATTTCTGCAAAAAGTACGAATATGGCTCCAATAAATTTCAAAGTATGTGCTGGCTGTCTAATGAAAAATGTTTTGAATATGACATCACATGTATTAATTTGCTATTTTTGTGCCATTAATTTTTTCTATAATAAATTTAGTACTCAATTATCAATTATGAAATTAGTTTTCATAATTCAGAAAACAGTTACTACAATTTTCCATTTCCATCGTCTATCATGTTTTTTTCATTTTAATTTGTATGTCCTTTTACATATAGATTCAATTCATCAAAATTAAAAATAAAAATGTCAAAAAAATACCATGGGTGAAAGTTGGAGTAAAAAACATATAATCCAAGTAGAAAGAAGTGTGATTATATGTGGCATTGTGAATATAGCCTTGAAAAAATTGCAGGCAGAGAAAGACTGAGAAAAAAGAGAGTGAAAAATCCAATTTAACGTCTGCAAAATATGAGCGACGCACACGAGCAGCATTAAATCCTCACTGCAGTTTGCTCAGTCACACACCACTCTCACTTTTATAGATACGACATCAACAACTAATATTAAATGCACAATTTTATATTTTATTTATTTTCACCACCAATACATATCGATATTTCCAACCTATTCGGTGGACAAATATTAAAATTTAAAACACTTTTGCGTGTCGTAATTAAATTAATTTGATTTTATCTTTTTTAAAACTACATTTTTCTAAAAAGGATAAAATAAATTTAAACTTGAATTTGAAGTAGGAGTATAATTTTGCACGGTGGCTATTTTGGTCAAGTAATGCTGACAAAGTTAGACTTCTGAAAAAAAAAAGCTGACAAAATAAGAGGTATATAAAGCTGTGTATGATTTATCTTTCAATTTCGATTAAATAATATTCATTTTTGATGTAGTTTAATTTAATAACTAGAAATTCAAACTTACTTATATATCTCATTCATTACTACTGTGATCTATGTAAAGTATCAATGGGTTCAGATTATAAGTTGAAGGGTTCATTAATCGGTTGAAGATTTAGCTTTACTTTGGCAATTATAAGCCATATGAAAAATTGACTTATTAATCCGAATCGAATAGCTTCTAAATACAATAGGATTGGACTGGGATTATGCAATCAGCCCAATTAAACATCCACAATAATATTAGTAATGTTCATTTTGACCCACCCTTGATTTTTAAATCTTAATTCCTAAACATCAAATAAAATAAATACTGTTACTTTATCTTAATTATATTTATGACTTATCTTAAAAGGAGAACTGTTCTGCTGCACAACTTATGTGAGTGGCTCTCTCCTACGTGGAGCAGAGTCACTGAGTCTCTCATAGACGCTTACACAAGACGTGCAGCAGAACAGTTCTCATCTTAAAAGTATATCATAACATTAATGGTCCAAACGAGCTCTAATAATTTTTCAAACATAAGGAATAAAATTATTGCACAAAATTTTTCTCATTAACAAAAATGAAGACATTCACTAAAAAATGGGAGTATAAATGTATAATATACTTAATAACACTCCATAGCTTTAATTAATTTGATCAATTTCAACTTTTAATTCTACAATTCGAACATATCACATCTGATTTCCTTATTTATAAAAAGTAAGGAAGGTGCGTGTAATACATAAAAGCATTATTGTAAAGTATATCGTCCAGTAAATGTTTCTAATTTCTATTGACTATATTCGATTTTCATATAGATACAAGAAGAATGGAAGTGACGAATCGATTATTTGTTCCTTTTAATAAATTCGTACTATAATTTTTTTTGAAAACAAATCACACATAGCGATGTTTTTTTTTTTTAATGAATGTATTTTAATTATTTATATTTGGTCTGGGTAGGAACCATATCTGTAGGGCAGGAGTCGCAGATCAATTCATGACTGGTTTTATTCAATGTCACTATGGTCCCATGGATGTGACGTGTGTTACTAGTAAAAATCGACTCTATTTACCATTCCTTTTTTTTTTTTTTTTTTCTTTTTTCATTCTCTATTTTTTTATTTAATTTAAATTTTCTTTTCACTTAAATCACATTGTTTTGTGCGGCATTAATTGTTAAGCTTTTTTGAATAATGATAAACAACCAAATTTTGTACAACCAAAACAAAATTATATTAGTAATTTCGATGTGTTAATTAAATATTAAAATAATAAATATAGTTAGTTAACAAATTAAAAACCCTTTATTAATTTTTGGCCTCATTTTCAAATTTTTATTTTTATATTTGAATTATTTCTCTATTATTTTTCAAATTTGAATTAAAATATGCATTAATTATATTTTATGATTCAAAATTTTTTTAAAAATTATACACAAATACCATAATATTATGCACGTTCCCTATACTATATATATGTCTATACTTTTTAATTAAATACATAAATAAATTACATTTTTTCTCAAATAAATCAATTTTTGGTTGTATAAAATTTGGTTGCATAGCTTTATTGCTTTTTCTAACTGAAGAGATAATATGACAGGGACATAAGCTTAAACATAATTAGCTAAAGAGGGAAGGGATGTGATGTTGCGATAGTATGACTTTGTGTGATAAAAATTGATATCATCGAGCTTTTTATAGAAGATCGAAGTATATTCATGAGCGAATACATTTTGTAGGAGATATTTTTAATAAAGGTATCGTTAAAATTGCGAACGATTCTATAGAGAAAAACTCCTTTGATATGATCGAAGCACATTCATGTGCGATTACATACAATAAATCAGTGTAATCAATAATAGTGTTCAATTTTGTGTTTCTTTAGTAGAAATCGGTAATAGACTAATAGTTGTAGTAGTATATTTTCTCAGAAGAATATTTATAGTAAAGAACTTCATCAGTATGAAAATTTTTAATTAAAGTTTCTATTGAAGGTTAAGCATAGAAAAGAAAGTGTGAGAGCCACCAATAATTATACTTAAAGCCTAAAGGCTATATATGTATTATAATTATCGTCCACAATGTGGATTGATTAATCGAATCATATAAATCTTTGTCTCTTAATCGTATGAAGTGTTTATTCTAACATTAAACCACACTATTAAAGACACCTCAAACACACTAGTTGTAGATCACATTAGTAATTGTTCATGCTATATACATACCATAATTATATTACTCCATATCACAAATTGCATTGGTATCAATGTTCCTTTTAAATTCAAAATTTTTTTATCACAAACATTAAATCAAGCTTTGATTAATATGTTTTAGTAAAATTAATTACGTTTACAATGATTTTTAATGTAACAGAATGAATACTAGTATAATCCAAAAGGATATCAATTCAATCATATATTGAATAATTTATCTACACATACCCGACACATAAGTAATAAACATGTTATTGACTGTCATAATATAATTGCCTCGACTCCTGACTAGACCGAAAACTGGAAACATGTTTCTTTCACGTGATCACCATTCCATTCTAATCATCTCTACCATGCTTTTTATTTATTTATTTAATTTGATAAGAACAATACTTATAATAAATTATTAAATAAAATACTAAAATACATATCAAGTCTAACGTTTTTTTTATATTAAGGCGGACTCTGTTCTCAAACCACTTCTTCACGAACCACTATTTCAAATCATTAGTCACAGCTAACTCTTTCTTAAGCCATCGTTCCATATGCCACTATTTAAAACTATTTATGTAGTAAGTACTGTATTGCTTGTCGATTTTTTACAATCAAATATATTATGTATTCCTATGTCGAAAACAGTCATTTTGTTTTTTAACTAACAATCTTTCAATTACTTTTTTTCTATTTTTCATTCTATTAAATTTGTGAGTTCCATCCATTTCTAAAATTATTTTTGGTAACCAGAGATAGTACAAGCATTTTGTATCAAGAAAACAAGACAGTGTCCCAACCCTGGGTAATTGGCCACAAAATAGCCCACGTCCCACTAAGTTAACTTTTATTTTATTTTCACCACATTGAATTTTATATATTTCGTAAAAAATGTGACATGAAAGTATGGTAAAATAACGTGGATGGACAGCACTGGTTGCTTTTGCATACATCATACATAAAGGTCTGAATATGCATGCTGTAACCACTGCATAAATCTATTGAAATTTTGATCTCTCTGTTTTCAAAGTCCAATTCCATGTGTTTTTTGGTATTCACACATAATATTTGTCGTATATATAAGCAAACATTCACTTTCCTTACAACTTTTCCAAATAAATAATTAAATAAAATTGCATAACATTTTGTACTAAAAAAAAGTCCTTCATTTAGAGTACTACTGAGATATAATGAGTCTTATTTATATTTAAAATGTTGATTATATAAAACTTTTAGTATTATGTAGGTTTAGTTGGTTCAATGAAATTATAATTTTTTTACTTTATTAGTAAATCTTAATTGTAATATAAAATTAAGTAAAATGATAAATAATAAAAGGTTATAGTGTATGTATTTTAATTTTAAGTGTTTTTATCTACATGGTCGCAGATAGATTGAGATAAGCATGTAGATAATGTAAGTATACTATTTAAGATTTTAAGTGTTTTTGTGTATATTGGGCTTAGAATATATCCGACTATTTATACTAAACTTACACTAATTTTAGTATAAATGTCACATCAAATATAATTTTACTCTAACCATTTATAAAAAACTCAAACTTTAAAAGAATATTCTCTATATTATACACTTTTTTCTCACAAAGTTTGAAGAAGTTATAGTTTTGATTTAGTGTAAGCCTAAAAAATAGAATTTTTTTTCTTAAAAATCAAAATGAGATTGATTTTAGAATACCATTAGTGCAGCTAATTGTTTATCTCATTTCAAATTTTGGTGTACAATTGGAAATAGTCTTAGTATTCAGTGTCAAAAAATATACGCCATACTTACTTCAAAGGGGACAGAGTGATTAATTGGTTAAAATTAGAACTTTCTTATAAATACTAATTTGTACGTACGTAAAGTTACTATTATATATAAAATCTCTAATTATGGCTTCGATTAATATTTAGTGGTTCAAACTGAGGTTTATTGATCTTATCAGTTAATTTAGTAATTTCGATAAATAATCACAATAGTAATTAAAATTTATATCACTGCATAAAAATGGAAGAGAAATATCACCCATACATCTAAAAAAATGACGAAATATTAGTCAACATGAAAAAAAATATTGTTTGGTCCTTGTCAATTTATATTCATACTATATAAAATAACAAAATCTATATTTTAAATTGTTTAAATTGACGATCACTGATCATTTGATAGGACACATTACCTTATGTGGTAGGGCCGGGATTGATTATCACCAAAGAAGCCTACGTTAATCTTATCATATAATAATGTAAAGTATGTAGCATCACTTTGATTAGACTTCTAATTTCTAAATGTATTAACAAAGAATCGAATCGATAGTAACGATTAATTAATTACTCCAATATATTTTATTGCTTTTTTTAATGCCTAAAGGTGCTCTTATTTTCTTAACTTTTTCAAAGTATTCGCACATTTATTCCAAATAATAAATTAAAAAAAAATGAAATTCTTATTAATAGATTTAAAAAAGATATTCGTTGCCAATTACATCGACGACTAATTTTTTTCAGAAGTTACATCATATGTACTATTTCTTCCCTATAACATGACTCGCAAAAACATTACACCGTCATATCTTTCAAAAAGTATTTCTTCCTATGTTTATTTTCATTCACTTTTTCTTTTCATAAAGGAAAATAGCATACCGACCATAAAAGGCAATTACCATAAAAAGATCAATTTTTTATTTGTTTTTCCAATAATTATGAAAATTTAACATTTTTTTAATCGAACACTTTCAAATGTCACTAAAAAGCTAAAATAACCATATATACTAAGCAAGAAAAATCGACTACAGCTCGACATCAAAGGTAAAATAAAAATACTAAAATTAACTGCAAGAGTCATCGACAGCCGCTCCACCGTCTCTATCTTTCGACGACATCGATGCGTTACTGTTTTCGACTCCACGAGTTCTAGTACTTTAAAAAAAGAGAAGGTTGCTATATCCATACCTATTCACACACAGTTGAATGTAGTAAAATGTCTGTTTGACTTGGACTTACTCGCACGCTTACACGCAACTCTCTCTCATTTCATTTCATTTCACCAATAATACATTTCCTATTTTTTCCCTTATTATAGTACTAATATTATTCCCACTCTCACACTGTCACACTCTCACTCCCAATAATTCTTCCTCCTCTCCTACTGCTGCTGGATCTTCTCCGGCCATGGCCGTGCTCCGCCGCCGCCGCCGCCAGCTAGCCCTCTACTTCGCCACCCTCGCTCTCTTCGCCCTTCTCTCCTCCGCCTCAGCTCTAGGCCTCACCCTTCCTCGCCAATTAAGTAAGTAAATTTATATTTAGTATTTTTCAACAAAGTTGTTTACATGTTTTTTTTTTATAATTTATTTAAAATTTTGGAACGCAGCGGAGGTGGAGCGGAGGAGGCTGGGGGGGCCGGGGTCGTGGCCGCCTTCGTGCAGATCGAAATGCGGGAGGTGCACGCCGTGCAAGGCGGTGCACGTGCCGATTCAGCCGGGGATGAGTATGCCGTTGGAGTACTATCCAGAGGCGTGGAGATGCAAGTGTGGGAATAAGCTCTTCATGCCTTAGTACTCTATTTTTCTTTTCTTTTTTTGGATGTGTATATAAAAAAAATAGAACAAATGTTGAATGACTGATTGAATATGATGTTGGAATTTGGTCTGTCTAACAACAACCTGCATAGATTTTAGCTCAATCTGTTGTTTAGTTATTTTTTTTTCAAGTTACTGAATTTGTTGCTTTTGTATTTTTTGCACTTTTTTCTAGCAGCAGAGAAGGGTCTTGGGAATGTAATTTATGAGTTACGACTGTCAAAAAGGGAGCTTTAATTCCATTTTTCTCTGCAAATATCTGTTTTTGTTTGAGTTTTTCAATTTTAAATCTCTTTTGCTACATGATTTTTGTGAGGTGTTATTGCAGTGATGAGATTTATGAGTAGCATTAATTCAGGATACCTTTTGTGGTACAAAAGGAGGTGATAGATGGACTTCTTAAAAAAGAAACAAGAACAAGATACAACTAATTGCGCTTCATTCGGGCCAGGCCTACGGGCCTAATCAGCAAAATTTGGTCCATCCAGCCCGAAACCCAAACTATCCTAAATTGAAATCAAATTTGTAGCAAGAGTGGGACAAATTTGAGATATTTTCTTTTTGTAGTATAATTATTATTGTGCAAAACTTAGAAAAGAGAAATCACTAGCTTTACAAAAGCACAAAAAAATAACTTGACATTGATGTAGTGATTGGCTCTTGAGAGTTCAGTTGTTAATTAGACTAGTCACTGTGCAAAATTTCACACTACCATCTTCCTTGTTACACTAACTAGAATTCATGGCTAATGCTCTAAAGAAATTAAGCAGAGATAGTAAAAGAAGTATACTATGTAGTATGATTAAGGCTCAGTCTCTTCTTCTTCTTCTTGCCCTTCCCCTTCCTCTTCCCCCTCAGCAGCTTGGTCAGGCTCGGTCTCTTCTTCTTCCCCCTCAGCAGCTTCCTCATTTGCTTCATCCACCTGAGACGGATGAGGTGGCAAAATCCTTGTGATGGTCTCTGCAAGCTCTTCAACCTTACCTTTCATCATACGCGAATCGCATTCCTCGATGAGCTGGCGAAAGGAAAAATAAACAAAATGAACAAGCAAGATCTGTTAGACCATTACCAGTGCTCAGAAAGTATGATATTGGACTTCTAAGAATGTCTATTAAAGAAGAACCCAAGATAACAACACCCGAGCACAAGTTATATAAACCATTGTCTTGTTATATTACAAAAGAAACCAACTCATAAAATTACCACAGGATATCCCAATCCCCCATCATTGTTGTGAAAGTTTTCTAGAGGTGAAGAACAGAAATGGACTGCCCAACTTCAATGTTTTTCGTTTACATTTCCTCCATTTCTATTGAGAATTACCATACGGATCCGAATCCTGATATAGACTTACTGATCGCACAATATTGCACCTAAACACATCACTATCTAGTGATCAGGAATACATATACTGAAAAGAATTTAACAGTTCACCAGCTTACCACTTGGTATTTGAATCTACAAGTTATCCTTACATTTGAATAATATATGCTAAGCTGATTCAGTTTCAAGAGCCCCCCTGAATTTCATTTGACTGCTCATAAGTGAACATAACACTGTATGCACACAGGTGGGTATAACTCTACTTTACAAAATTCAACATCTTTTTTAGCAATACCCCTTCTTGACGTAATAATTCCAGGTAATGTGTCGTGAATGATATACTCAAGACTCCAGGCAAACAAAGCACGTGAAATCATGAATAATAATTCGGTGGAGCTAGTCAATGTGAACATAAAGTTCAAGTGTAAACGTCCGAAACAAATCTCCAAACCCCTGATTTCCCTCAAAAGTAAACTGAGATAGATGTAAAGTTTGCAATGGTGGTGTAACTGCATGTATTGAAAACAGAGTAACCTAAACAACAACAAATGGACAAGATACCAGATCGTCCTAAACTAATTCCAGTAATTTATCTGAAATGAAATACTCCAGACTCCAGATGACAAAGCACATGAGATCATAAATAATAATAGGTTTAGCTAGCCAATGTGAATCTAAACTTCAAGTGTAAGGCATCAGAAACAAATTTCCAAACCACTGATTTCCCTCAAAATTAAACTGAGATAGATGCAAAATTCGCAACAGCACTGAACTGTATGTATTGAAAACAGAGTAACCTAAACAACAACAAACAGAGAAGATACCAAATCATCTTAAACTCATTCAGAATAACATCTTCATCTAGTATTTGAACCAAGGGTCACACTGATCAACCACTTTTCAGTATAACTTGGATAGGAAAACTCAACATAAGTGGAAATACAACATTGATAAATATAATGATGTGGATGGCTCTTTATTGAAAAACAATGTAGGAATGACAATTCAACAACACAACAAAACATAAGGAACTTAATAACAAGAAATGATAAAGATTACCGGGAAAAGCAAAGCTTCACTTGTTGGTCTTAAATTCACAATATTAAGAATCTCTGCCTTTGCAAGGTCAAATTTTTGGCACTCAGCAACAAAGTTAACGATAATTTCCCTTGTTTGATTGCAAGCAACAGTCCCCTCTAAATAATCAAAAACCTAAACGAAAAACAAAAGATGTGAGAGATGCAATAAAGATAAGTTGATGATCATAAATAGGAATCCCCAACCTTGAACTCAGATTGAGATACGGTTGCAATAGCTCGTGAGGCATCCTTTCCAGCCCCTCTTGATCTCAAGAGGTCAAGTAATTCAAAATTAGTGAGAGCGCCGGCGCTGGCCTCAATTCTGAAATAGAGTAGAGAAAAAGGTAACTGCTTTGTATATTAATTCTCACTCTGTGAAAAGCGGAGATGTGTAGAAACTCTCTACCTACATTTTCATCGATAGGATGCTCACTGCTTTGAGAGATAAAACTTGTTTCAGTATATTATGAGCTGTGATTTGGTCGACCGGATTTGTGACGGTGGCTGCAGTCGCCGGAGCGGAGGGTTGCGGTTGCGGTCGCGGCGGCGGACGAGGGTTTTGGATTTGGGGGTTTTTGAGTGAATTTGTGTATGTTTTGATTGTTTATTTTATTGTTGGAAAAAATGCATTTTGTATATATTCATCAACAAATATAAAAATTGATTTTATTTTCTTAACATACTCTTTTTTTTTTACATATCCATTAGATTTGCTGTATTTTGTTTGTATCCCTCTAAAGAGAATCTATTGCAGTATTTTAGAAGGATGATTAATGATATTCTCTACAATCTATAAATCTTACTTGAACCTATTGAATAGATAAAAAGCCTATCATCACCGTCAATTTATCTTCTATACATGGTAATGTAAATTTGATGAAAACTTTTCCCAATCTTGTTTTGAACAATAAAGGCAAACATTATATTGTTTTAAAGGTCATCATAGTCTATCAATATGAAACTTTTGGTATATAGACAATGATTTTTACGAAAAAAAACCCATACTCATCTTTTCCTAAAACTCTAGATCCTAATTTGTAGCAGTGCTCTATGCACATTGCTTTCTTATAATTAACTTTTCATAATACATAATCATTAATGGAGAGTGATCAATTGTTAACTAATTAGTAATGCTAAACTAAAGATTTAATCTTAGTCATTAAATTAGAAGATCTAGTAATTGAAATAATGTCACATGAATTATATTCTTAATTAAAAAAATTAATAAATAAAATTTGAGGGTATTAATGTCAATTTTCTCTCATTAAAATCATCTTAAAACTTTAAATTTACGTAACTTTCTCTATTTAAATTATTTTTTCACAAAATATATATCAAATTGAAGATAACTTTATAAGGATTCCAACGAGATTTCAATTGCATATGTTCCGACGACGTTCGAATGATGAAATTTGATGTTTTTTATTTTAGTTTTCGTAAATGTTGATAACCAGATTTTTATCAACAAATACATTAAAAAATCTTAATAAAACCATGTAAAAATCTCAATAAATATGTGTTGATATTTTCTTGTACTAGTGTTATATTCTTATGTCATATTGTTGATATTTGTAATACACTATGTTGATACAAAAAAAATTCACGAAATTATCGTATGATAACATAATGACGATATTACCCTTTTGTTGATATTTTGTCTACTATTTATTGAGATTCGTAAGATTTAATCTCATTCACTCATTTTAAAATCTAGGGATAGAGATTTAGTCTTGATTTTGACTTAGAGTGCTATAAGTATTAGAATATGATCCAACCATTCATAATACCTACTACTATGATATTTGGGCCGATAATATTTGGGGCGAATCAATCTAGTTCTTTTTTCTTCATTTCTTTGGTAAGCTTCAGGAGCAGTCCGAATTGATTATATTGTTGAGGATTTTGACAATTCCAAGTGGTCTTTATGATAGATTGAATGAAATTGAATTTTATAGTACTTAGCTAGGATAGATGTAGAATCTAGTACTACTTAATCTCAATATAAATATATAAGGGAAAAGATAAATTAACAAAAATTGTATATACAAAATACCCTTTAATTTTAATTCTATTTTGAGGATATAATTTTATGACTAATCTATCCTTCGTATTTAATATTGGATATTTCTAGCTCTACGTACTAGTTTAGGAAATTCATTGATTTAGATTTTGAACTATATTTATGGTAGTATTGATTAGCACACTATATCATTAAATTACTATATTTAATTATTAGATAATTACTATATTATTTAATAAAGTACGTACTATATATTTTTAAAAGAAATTTAGAATGAACCATATTTGAACCATTTTATAATTCAGTATCTAGTTTTTTTTATCATTTCATATTATTTTTTTCCATAACTTGTTTGAGTTTTTTTTTGTTTTTTTTTTTATTTTTTATATTTCATTCTAAATTATCGTGTGATATGAATCATCATGTTGTTACAATGAAATGATTCAGCATATGAAAAAATAAATTAAAATAATAAAACAATTTTATAATTGAAATGTCAAATACATGAGAAAATACTTTTATAGTAATAATGATTTAACATTTTTAGCGTTTCTTTTTATTTAATACTCCTTTTTTTTATTAAATATCCAAAAGCAAATATATAATTTTTCCTTGGCTTGTTCCTTTTTTTTTATTAAATATCCAAAAGCAAATATATAAAAAAAAATTATTCTAATTACTTTTAGCGATGAGAATTTCTATATTAATAAATATTATTCATTACTTCTTTCTTAATTAACATGAAGGGTGTTTATATTAGAAATTAAGTATATACAGGTAATATAAGTAACTGAATTTAAAATTTATTATTTATATTTTTTTACAATTATTTAATCATAATATAGTTTGATGCAAATAATTTTTTTGTTTTAACTTACTATTATTTAATATTATATAAATTTCAATTTCATTTCATGGTTTTTGAGTGATGTAGAATCACAAGAAAATTAATTTATTAATTAGCAATTAGTTGGGTGACAATTAAAAAATTAAATATATATACATGCGGTCACTTTTTAGAATTATTCAATAATAAAATAGTTGGGTGTAAATGAATATTATTGTTTCAATTCAATTTTCTACTACTATTATACACAAAAAAATATTTTTGTTTCATATTTTTTTGGTCTACATGTAAAGTACACAACTAAATTGACTTAAATGATAACTAATTGGTTGGATAATAATACTAAGAAATTAAGTATATACTAGTACTATATTGTAGTAATTAATTTTTACAAATTATAATTTAAGAATTATTAGATGTGAATGATTTTATTGTTTTAATATTTTGTTACTATTACAATTTATCCATGTTTCCTGATTTTTGAGTTAAAATGTAAAGTATGGAAAGAAATCGACATATCGATCATCAATTAGTTGGATGGTAGTATTAAAACAAACTATATATGTATATAGCCATTTTTAGAATTTATAATTATTAGAATTGTATAATTAATATATTTTGATGTGAATGGCTATTATCGTTTTAATCTTTTTTTTTCTATTATACATTATATTTTATTTTTGGTATCGTAATTTTTGAGTCAAGGAGTAGAGTACACAAGAAAATCGACGTGATGACCATCAATTAGTTGGACGAGACGAGAGTGCTAGAAATTAAGTTTATATAGTCAATTTTATAATTTGTAATTTTAAAATTATAGAATAATAAAACAGTTGGATGTGAATGACTCTTATTTTAATTCATTTTTATTATTATGTAGTATCAAATTTATTTTTGTCATGATTTTGAGTCAAGATATTGAATAGGGAAAAAAATTGATTTAATGATCATATGTTAGTCTGATGATACAACTAGTATAAAATTAAGTGTATATGTGTGGTTGTTTAGTAATTCACAATTTTAAAAATTGTTTAGTATTAAAATAGTTGGGTACGAATGAGACTGTTATGATTTTAATTTATTTTTTGTTGTTTATATTCATTTCATAATTTTAGAGTCAAAATGTACAATATTAAAGGAAATTGATGTAATGAGTCAAAATGTACAATATTAAAGGAAATTGATGTAATGCTAATTAGTTAGATGACAATACTAATAAATTAACTATGTTTACAAGTAATTGTATTTATAATTTTGTTACTACTCCATTTAACAGTGAAGTAGTTGATTTTGAATAACTATTTATTTTCTACTATAAATAATTTTTAGTTATTCAATTAATTGGATGATAATCACAAATACATCATTTTTTTATTTATAATTTTGTGCGTTCTTTTAGTGACTAAATTTTTATATGTCAATTTATTCATTAAATTTATTGTATGATAATGTAGCAAGTGTTGAGGAAATGAAAGAAATTTATTAATATTCTTTAAATACTTGCTAATATTTTTAAAAATATACGGTGAAATATGTGATGAATCCATCTTTTTAGTTTTGATCTGCTATAATTTTGTAGGTTCAAGATACAATGAATAATACTTTCCTTAAATCTGTGGTTATTTGATTAAGAAGCATAATCATTTCCTAATTAGTTGTTAAAGGGTAAATGCGTAATATTTCATCATCATTAATGTATTATGAAATATAAAATACCTAAAATGTCCAATTTTGTATAAACAATTTTTGTTAATTTATCACTATCCAAATATCAAATAAAATTGGTCTTGACTAATGAGTCTTGATCAATTTATGCAACTCACAAAATATTTCATTACATTTTTTCATGATCAATTTATTTAACTCACAAAATATTTCATTAGATTTTTTCATGATCAATTTATTTAACTCACAAAATATTTCATTAGATTTTTTCATGATGCCCTTCTCTTATACTAACAACTTCCCTTGAAATTTGAATCATCTTCCAAATAAGGTTTCAAAACTTTTACCAAAACCCCCACCAATTTCCTCATATGTCCAACATGGAAAAATATACATTTAATAACCCTTCGCTATCGTTCTACGTAGCTCAAAGTTTTAAGTGTGTATATTAAGAAATTAACTTTATTTAAACACAATACAATTAGGAGTCACAACACTAATCTAGATTGCCAAATATAAAATGAGACAAGAAATAACGCAGTACATAACAAAATTGCAAACCACAAGCCACAACCCTAATCTAGATTCCCCATTAGCCCATTATAAAGTGTGAAAAATCAAGTCCCACAAAGCATATTATATAAAAGAATGAAACATCATTTCTATGTTTCTTTGTTTAAAATGGGATTCTCCCTCTCCTTTTGACCAATCTTAATCCAACAAAAAGAACAAAAGAGAAACAACAAAAACTTAGATCACATGCTTTCACAATCTTTCCTTCACTTTACTCTTTTTAATATTTCAAAATCAAACACAATCCCAAAAAATACTACATTTTCTCCAGATTAAAACTAAAGGGATCCATCCATCCCATGTGGATTAACATCAAACAACTTTACCACATTTTTTCACTACCAATTTCACCCATACTACTTACCAAATTGTTAGTCCAAAATAGAGGCTTATCTTTCTATACTAAACCAC